>NC_134356.1:71843540-72021040 GCF_048569485.1 Anomaloglossus baeobatrachus
CAAAGTTTTTTCAACTCATCAAGATTAGCATGGACAATGCCAATCATAATAAATCGGGGCCCTAGTGACTGCAACTTTACAGTGATTTTTCAATGTTGAAGGGGTTGTTCACTAGTCAGCCAATCCCATCTCAATTACTAAATTTCCAAATGTGAACTTATAACAGCTTGTATTCACCCCCAGTGCCAGTGCCATCCCAGTGTTGTCGACATTGGGTCTCCCAAGTTTCAATGTTGTTATGTTACATGAGCTTTGCAGCCAATTAGCAGCCGTTAATGGGCCAGATCACTCTAACGTCCTTCGGACTAAACTGATATCTGAAGGAAGTAAGAGCTTCTGCTGCTCTCTGACTTCTTCTTGATGTCAATCACATTTGAAGGAAGTGAGTGAAGCTGCCCATTAGCAGCTGCTGTTTGGCTGTAGGGCTCACTTGACACAACAATGTCACATGAACCCCGGGAGACCTGATGCGGATTTCCCTGGAAAATCATCGGCAATGGAGGTGATTATATATTATAATATTTTTATGCGGTGGACTATGGTAAATGAGAATGGTTGTCTGAGTAGTGGACAACAACTCTAAAAAAACATACTTTTTAAATAAGTTAATTGGTCTGAAAAGAGTTTTTTCATCACATTATCTACCAAATGAAATTAATTTGTCTAAAAATTGAGGAAACATTGAAGTATAAATGAGTACAAATTAATTATTCTGTGCTAATATAATAAAAGGGTTGTTTCTTATTGAGATATGCATATTCATCTACTTGCTTAATTCAACAATTTACTACTACTTAAAATAGAAAATCAATTTACCTATTGTTCTCAAAAATTCATCAAAAGTGAGCCTCAGCCTGGTGAAAAGATTTACCAAATGCATTCCTGGCTGGAAATTAGTGAAACTCAAATCACACAATTAGAAATAACCATTATTAGTGCAGAAAGACACAAATCTGAGAAGGATAGCACCTTCTAAGGCCTTAAAGGTTTGATTCATGAGCTTAATGAATGATAATATAATTTGGAGCCGGATGGAAATATGAAGAATGTTGAAGCTACGATTCTCCCGAAGAAGAAAGAACGATTTCCGCAGCTTTAAAAGATGCAAAGTGTATTAGGGTAATTACTTTTTAGCGAGGAGTAGGCAGCACTTATTTCCTTTGAATTTCTTCCTATTAAATTAATATAAAAGGCTACAATAGATGGCAGTTGATATTAAAGTTTATTTGCAGCATCTAAACAATGTGATACACGGCCATATAAACTGAGGTGTAAGGTTTATTTACTCTCACTATGTAATGTCTGCTATAAAAAACGGCAAATATTTTATTCTATAACCGCGCGTCGGTAACATACTCTGTAGAATTACTAGTGTTATGCATTGGCTGTGCCAGCTGTGTCTTCGTATGAAAAACAACATGATGATTAATGAATTAATCTTATATCCCAGGAATATATCGCATCACATAAACAGGCTTTCCAAGCGTATTTTTTTATAAAAAATAGGCTGATACGGAGAATAATGTGACTTGACGGCATTTGCCCTTGGCTGCCATCAATTCTTTGTCAGTCCAGCACAAAGTTGAATAATTGAGTCCAGTCTGCCAGTCTGGATGCTGGATTTACACTACCTGGCAACTATTCCTTTTTGTCAGGGATGGCAAACAGAACATCTCTAGCAACCAGTCTGTCCAAGATTATGTCCACCTTCACAGTCATTTCTAAAATGCATCTAAAATGATGCAGCTGTCAAAATATGTTTGGTGTCTACAGCCCCTAGGCAGAACTATGGGTCTCCACAGTGACAGACAACTACAGACCCTGTGTAAATAGGGCCTAATTCAAGAAGAACAGGGTTATTCACGCTAGTCTTCATGAGGGGGCATGCTAAAGTCAGACGCTCCCCATTCATGAGGAAGTTCACTTCTGTTCCTGAATCTGGAGCATCTGACGAGTGTCATGCACCTCCATCCGCTACACCAGAAATCTCACTCCACTTAGCCTATATATAAAATAGTTGGATATGTAATGTTGATATTGGAAACCTAAGATGGATCTTAGAAAAGATGAGGGAGTCACAGAAGAAGCTCTACATATTATTCATTGATGATATCAAGGCTCTTGATTGTGATGAACATGCTACACTTTGAGAAGCACTGAACGCGGAAGGAGCACCTGGTTAGGTCACACAATGACATACGCAAAAGTGCTTTTGAGATACAGAATCGTTCAAGAAAAAAAAAGCATTAAGACACGGAGCATGCTGGACTTGGATGATTTAAGTTTTGGGATGTTCTTTATGCTTTTTTGATCAAAAATATCATTAACTAAGAACCCTATTGTACACTAAGTATGAGGAAGTACCAAGCGAAAGGGAAGGGAAACCTTGTGTCTAGGAAAGAGGGAGATGGTGACCCCTGACCAAACCTACCACTGGTCACTGTGCAGGACCCCTCACATGGTACACATGCCCAGCGGAGGTTAGGAATGATCACATTCTCCTACCGGATTCACCGGCCACACTTCCTCCCTGGACGTGTCTAGTATTTCTCACATATATTGGCAGGACTAACAGCTCACACAGGCCATAACCTCCTTGCTTTTCTAAAGAACCCTAATCCTTCTGCAGCAGGGTCTAGCAGCTATGCCACATGTATATTAGTATGACTCAGTATATGCTGTCTCATTGAAGACGGGTGACATTTAGGTCCTGGAACCCTTCCCCCGTTCTGCTTTCTATTTTTGTATGGAGTCCTAGTACCTGCTACATCGCCCCTGATGCAGTGCATATTTAGCACCTGATAGTACCTTATTAATTACAGTGTATGACATTGGAGTGACTCTCCACATTATCTTAATGCGGCTCAAGAGCCTAGTTTTTTCTTTGCCATATAATTTCGTGATAAAAGTCCATGCTGACGAAGGCCCCTGGCCGAAACGTCTTAATTAATTTGTGGACCAAGCACATGCACGTGATAAATTTTGAACAAACCTGATCAATAAAGAAACTTTTTTGCATATTTATTACTGGATTATTGTCTATTTTTGGGAGTGGTAGTGTGCCAGGGTTATCCTTCCTTTTTTACCACTGGACCATGGCTTCCTCCATCACCCTAGATAGGGTCCACAGCTAACCTCAAAGCTGGATACCTGACTCTGGCTGACTCTGAAGTGGGCCCTAAGTAGGGAGCGGATGGGATGAGCGCTTAATCAACCCCACTAAGCTCTTAAGATAACATAGGGCTAAGGGGTGCTTCACACACAGCGAGATCGCTGCTGAGATCGCTGCTGAGTCACGTTTTTTGTGACGCAGCAGTGACCTCATTAGCGATCTCGCTGTGTGTGACACTGAGCAGCGATCTGGCCCCTGCTGTGAGATCGCTGCTCGTTACACACAGCCCTGGTTCGTTGTTTTTATTGTTGCTCTCCCGCTATGACGCACAGATCGCTGTGTGTGACAGTGAGAGAGCGACAAAATGAAGCGAGCAGGGAGCAAGAGCCGGCATCTGGCAGCCTGCGGTAAGCTGTAACCAGGGTAAACATCGGGTAACCAAGGTGGTTACCCGATATTTACCTACGTTACCAGCCTCCGCCGCTCTCACGCTAGCCATGCTGCCGGCTCCCTGCTCTCTGCACATGTAGCTGCAGTACACATCTGGTTAATTAACCCGATGTGTACTGTAGCTAGGAGTGCATGGAGCCAGCGCTAAGCAGTGTGCGCGGCTCCCTGCTCTCTGCACATGTAGCTGCAGTACACATCGGGTTAATTAATCCGATGTGTACTGTAGCTAGGAGAGCAGGGAGCCAGCGCTAAGCAGTGTGCGCGGCTCCTGCTCTCTGCACATGTAGCGACGTTATAATCGCTGCTGCGTCGCTGTGTTTGACAGCTAAGCAGCGATCATAACAGCGACATACAAGGTCGCTGTTACGTCACAGAAAATGGTGACGTAACAGCAACGTCGTTGTCGCTGTCGCTATGTGTGAACCCAGCTTAACAAACAGGGGGAAACTAAACAAATAACTTATCTACAGGTGGCTCAGGGAGATGAACTGCAATAAAATCAAAGTTTTTCCAGATGTATGTGTGCCGCCCCCGTACCAGCAGCCGACGCTGCTCGGATCTGGGCCTTCAGGGGTGATGGCTCGAGGGTCTCCGGACTTGGGGGTCTCGCGGACATGCGGAATAAAAGAATAAAATGGGGGACGTAGATGTATGGGCTAGGCCATAATAGGTTCGTTACGCCACCCACGGGTTGTGGTGAGGTAGGACACCAACGCTGCTGTTACGGGGCACCCGGGGGAGATGTTGAGCAGCAGATTGTTAACCCCTCAGGGATGGTGGCTCCCAACCTGGTGGTTCTGGTGCAGGGGAGATGACGACTGCAGGGGGTATTGGTGTACTCACTTTTAGTAAAACACACAAGTCTCTGGTAAACCAAGGTGGTAGTGGCCGGTGAGGCGGCCGGTTGCGTTCGGGATCCCCCACCCGGCTGGTGGTCTCTATCCTTCTCCTGCACTGTTTAAGTAGAAAAGACTTCCCAGTTTGAAACATAGGAGTCCTCTCCCGGCTGGATGTGGCCTAAATAGCCGTGCCCGCAGACGCTGGCCCGTGGGATCTATGGGCCTTGGCGGTGACCTCTTATCCCTAATCGGTGGGCTGTTGTCTTCTCTGAGGGACTTTGGGTGGGACAGGACCTCTAGTCCTGGCCTCAATTGGTTAATTAACCAGTTCCACTTGTTTCTGGCTCCTGGCTTCAGGGTACGAGTACCCACCTTTGTGCTATGGTCTCTGGGTCGGTTCCCTGTGTCAGTACCAGCGCGCTACAACCCTGTCCCGGTCCACCTCGGTTCCACCGAGCCGTCGTCCCATCTCCTGCTGATGGAGACCACCGTCTACCTCCTAGCCAAGGCACCCGGGCTCCTACCCTGGCACCGCTCAACTTGGACTTGACTGCCGGAGCTACCCCTAGCTCCAGCCCACACTCCTCTCCAAACTGAACTCTAGACAGAACTGAACTGAACTGACTTTCCCGCCCCCGAACTGTCTGGACCCCCTGGGTGGGCGTGTCCCAACCGCCTGGTCACGCCCACTGGTGTGTCTATCTTTCCCTAAGGGGGGGTGACTAAGGTTTACTGGTTGGCTGTGTGTTTCCTAATGAGGGAAGGTGTTATGCAGGGGCCTATTTGTGACTACCTGGTTTTGCCAGGGTGTCACATATGCAAGCTGACTGTTTTTACTGAAGACTTGTTAAAGGTATTAGACCTATCACCAGCACAGAGTAAGGGTAAATGAGGGTTTATAAAGATATTAAGGGAAGTGATGAAAAAGAGCTGAAAGGGTGAGGAACTCTGCAGGGTTCTAAGAGGAAATTTGATGAAAACCGAGCAAAGGAGATACATAGGATGCCAAATACACCAAGCAGAAATAATAGAGGGTGAGGGAGCAGTTTGCGCAGCCAAATGCTGTGACTTTCTATAGCCGTACACCACAGGACTGTCTGTCACCCGTGACACCTATGTTATTTACATCTACTATTATTAGTTACATATTTACTAGCTGTAAGGTATATGCTCATTTTGTTTTTGTTTTTTTATTTTTTTATACTTTGTCTGTGAAATGGCCACGGTGTGAACGTGTTCTTACACTTTGCATGTATACCAGCTTATAGTCCTGCTTATTTGTTAGGTTTTGCCATGGTTAGAGATGACCAGATCCAACAGAGCATCACCTTTTGTCAGCACTTCAACTAATTGCCCACCAACAAGCCAAGGAATTTTCTCCTCTTTGCATCTGAAGCCTAACCATGACCCCAGTCAATATATTGGGAGTTAAAATTTCCTATAATCACTACTGTACCAGCCAAGATGATTATTCAACCAACTTTCCAATTCCTCAGTGATGCTAGGTGGGTCTGTAGATTACACCAAAAATTACTTTTTCAGTATTTGCCTCTCTTTGTAATTCCACCCACAAGGTTTCAACTTCCTCACAATCTTCCTCCCACGACGCATCTGTCACATTCACTTTTCAATCACTCCTTTGTGGCTGGTCTTTATAAAAGAGCGTAAAACCAGGAAGATTTCTATCGAGCACATGAAATGAGTCCAATCATGTCTCAACAACATTAACTACATTACAATGTTTGTCAAGTACCAAGTCGTTTCTCATTGTGCGTGGAGGACTTCTAGCATTTGGGAACATAGGCCTCGGTTGATTACTGCATTTGAGTCTTTTTTTATTTATTATTTTTTATTTTTTGATTGTTTTTCATCAGCTCTTTATTCTACTTTGAATTTGCCCCTCTTGTAAAGTCTCTTTTCTTTGTACTTGTCTGTTTTTTATGTTCATCATTGTGGGCAAGGTTTGAGGTTTCTAGATGTTTTTAACTGATTCAGAAATTGCAACTTTTTAGAAACTTACAACATTTTTGTGCAAATTTAGTCAAGTGATTTTATGTGTGTCTGGAGTTTTTGTGCAAATTGTGCAACATTTTAGTGAAACATGCAATTTTTGGTTGAAAAAGTCACAAAACAGATAACGACAAGAATAAAGAGCATTTTTGATTTTACACAAATTTCATGAACCATGCCTTCCATTTTGAATAGCATCAATAAATACCGCAAAACAAAGAAAAGTAATTTAAAAGCATGCACATGATGACTTGGACCTATAGACTTAAATTTTCTGTACAGTTGTAAGGGTCGCATGGGTCGAGGTGTTTTATCGCATATCTACTCACCAGTGACAGATTCCTGTGGGTGGTGTGTAATGTTATTGTCACATTTGCCGTGTGTAGCAAGCATGGCGAGGTGCGTTCAGACCCATGTGCTTCTGAAGCAGAACAAAAACACAAGAAAAGGGGGCACCGGGGACACAAAAACAACAGGAGGCCTGAAACTAGTGAGAGGGGTAGGTTGGCACCTCTTATCCTCTCCTGCAACTGTCCCTTCTCTCCTAAGCAGTCCCTATACAGTTTCTGCAACCGCACAGGAACCTGGGACCCTAAAAAAGGCCTTATAGTAAGCCTAACTATAGAGGGGCAGATGAGGCACACTAGACCTCACCACTGCACTAACAACACACCAGGGCAATAAAGACAAACAGTGGGAAACAACAACCAAAAGGATATTGCCTGAACACAGGAATTAGGCTAGCAGAACCTTCTTCACAGGCAGCCAGGACACAAATGGGTTTGTATCTTCAGCAGGGAATGCTGGGATACACTACTACTTAAAGCTGAAGGGCATGACTACTTAGTGAATGCAGCTGATCACTCAGCAAGGAACTGATTTGGAAACACTGTAGTAGCAAAACTGGCATGTAACCGCTTAAGTGCCAAAAGAAATGAAACCCATTTAAATGTAAAGAGCCAGATGAAAGGCTCCAGTCCAATGGCTGTCACTGTCCTCAACATGCAGGGAGACAATCGTGACAGTTATTCCCTTCAGATGTTTATTACTCAGGCAAAAAACCCTCACATGACTCTGGAACCCCAGCTGTAAAGCAATAGTAAGGAAGAATTCAGTCCACTTTCTGAAATAAAATGTTCTTTACTGTTGGAACTGGTGAAAAATATATACCATAAGTAGTAGGTAAAATGCTTGTTTACATATTTTGTTTTACACAGAAGCACAGGCATAACTATCACATGTGGTAGAATGTCACTTGCGAAGAACAAATTTTAGCATTACAGCAAGGTGGACTTTAGCACTCAACACTACATTTCAACTAACTATTCATCACTGACTGTAGCCCACTTCTGCCCTGTGCCCATGACCCAGACTGGCAAGTCCAGTACTTCTTCACTAAAGCGGGCTTTACACGCAACGACATCACGGAATTCGTGACGCACATCCGGCCTTGTCAGCGATGTCGTTGCGTGTGAAACGCACGAACGACCATTAACGAACAAAATTACTCACCTAATCGTTGATCGTTGACCGGTCGTTCTAATCCCGATTATCGTTGCTGTTGCATGATGCAGATTGTTCGTCGTTCCTGAGGCAGCGCACATCGCTATGTGTGACACTGCAGGAACGAGGAACATCACTATCCCTGCGGCCACCCGCAATGAGGATGGAAAGAGGTGGGTGGGATGTTACAGCCGCTTATCTATGCCCCTCCGCTTCTATTGGGCGGCCGCTTAGTGACGCCGCTGTGACGCCGAATGAACCACCCCCTTAGCAAGGAGTTGGTTTGCTGGCCACAGCGACGTCGCTAGGCAGGTAAGTACGTGTGACGGCTGTAAGCGATGTTGTGCGCCACGGGCAGCGATTTGCCCATGACGCACAACCGACGGGGGCGGGTGCTTTCACCAGTGACATCACTAGCGATGTCGCTGTGTGTAAAGCCCGCTTAAGACTCCAAGATCTGGCCTATACATTGCTTCTTCAGATCTACTTCGCCTGTGTTGACTCAGGGATCCCACAAACCCAGTGCTATACCTCCTGTGGCTCCCAGCCATACCCGCTAAAGACAAGCTTGCCTTCTCTTTTCTTGCCTTCTCTCTATTCCACTTTCCAGAATCCAGGATGTTTTGGCCATATTACGATCCAGACTGAAACTTTATCCAATACAGCTGCAGGGCTTTCTCAGAAAATCTTCTACGCGCACTCAATGTGGCCTAGTGTGTCACACTCCCTGGGACTCTCTTTACTTCTCTACTAACTACTGAATCACTCTAAGGCTATGTTCACACGCAGCATCTTTTTTGTCAGTGCATCTTGAGTGCATCTTAAAATGCACCCAAAACACACTACGGCAAGAATGCATCAAAAATGCAGTGCGTTTTTACCACGATTTTGATGCGTTTTACCGCATTTTACCGCTTAAAAATACAAAAAGAATTGACATGTTGCATCTCTGCTGCATCTTGAAAAATGCAGCCAAGATGCAGCCAACAAAAGATGCCCAGTGTGGACAGCAAAATCGAAATCTCATAGACTTTGCTGGGAGAAGGAAATGCATGCATTTTGGTGCATCTTTGTAACCTCAAAAACTCACCAAAAATGCAACAAAAGATACAATGTATGAACTTAGCCTAACTAAAAAGTAACTTTCTTCTTACTCCCCAAAGCCCCATCCCAGATATTGGGCCGGCTAACTGCTATCTCTTCTGTACCCTGCATCTACACTGTTGCTTTCATTATACCATAACAATTGCATAGAGGGGTATTAATCATATATAAAAGAAAATCTATTACTAGATTTAACCTTCATAAGCCATCAACCTTCAGGTCACAGAAAGTGTCATAAAATGATACCTTGATGACTCTAATCCAAAGTTTTATTCCATTAAAATCTATGTTTTTCTTCATATGTAAATGAGATATTAAGATCTATGGGCCGGACACAGATCTCCCTGAGAATCTGCCTCCAAAGGTTATTGTAAATGAAAGAGGCCGTTACCAGTGTGAGACATGTAATGACTGACAGTCTGCTCTCCTAATGTACATATCTAATATTAGTAATGCCCCCTTCATTTAATATAAGCTCTCGAAGCAGATTCCTGAGGAGAACTGTGTCGGCCAACAGATCTTAAAAGCTGATTTACCTATTAAGAAAATTGTGTTATTGGTCCAGTGGCTGCCCACCACCATGCCATGCAAGACTGATGTTGGTTTGCTAAATTCCTTCTATTGGTGGCTCATCACACTCAGCCACCTCACCCTTTTCCACGTGCATTGTTAATTAAGCACCATTTACTTGTGTCTGTTCTGCCTTTATTTTTAGTTGCTGGTCTGGCACTATGAAGGTCAGTTGTGACATTGTCCTGGTGTGTGTGGCGTCTGCTGCTCATGCTGGGACCTGGTCTGCCTCTATCTGCAGTTGCCTCTTTTTGCAACATGGAAGCAGTTATAAAATGGTCACAGGTATGTGTTGCTCTAATATGGTTCTGCTTCTAATGTATCTAGGAGGCCGCGTGGCATAATGAAATCTAAAATATAGAGTAGGACCCCCCTATTGAGATTTACCGTGACGTGGCACGGGTGGCTCAAAAAATTGATCAATTGTTTGCTAAAAATCTCATTTTGTATTATAGTACAGTTGGAATTAATCCGTGAATTTACACTTTTTATTAGTGCATGCCATTTTCAGATAGTGCTGGCTCTCCCCTCTGTTTTCTATTAAGAAAATTGTGGATTTTTCTGGAATACGATACCAGATTGTAAATATCAACATATCATTTTATTCACCTTTCTATACCCTGCATGCTCATGTGGATAGCTTAAGAGGTTCCCTTTAAACAATTACATTTAACATCAACATACAACATTCGGCAATGTAACACATACTACCACTGCAAGGTCTTAGGAGGGTGTTACTACTCTTTCTACACTCTTACACAGTTTATTATTCTGCAGATTAACCCCATGTCTGTACGATAAAAGTGTTCTGAGACTCTGTGGCACCACACTGATAGCCCCACTGCCAGGAGGAAATTTACTTAATTCCTACTGACGGCCTCCGGCTTTCAGTCATAGAGGTGCGGTAGGCGCAGTTTAGTCGCTGCTCAGTGCATAGTGAGAGGCGGCTATAACCACACCCTGGCACTGACTGACAGCCGGCTCTGTACTGATGCAATATTGAGATGGCTGTCAGTTAGAAAGGGGGTCCGATTATAGTTGTAGTTTCCTATACACAGAGCAGTGACAGAAGCTGTGCAAGCCACACCCCTACAACTGAAAACTTGAGGCTGACGGAAGGAATAAAGATCATTTACTCTCAGCAGTGGGGCTGTCAGTGCAGTGGCTGCACGTCATCACAATACTATTAACCTGCAATTAATAGCACTTTTTATATGAAATGTTACATTTACCTTTCAGAAATTTTAATTCTTGAAATTTTGTGGATACTTTTATTTTTACTGTTTGTTTGTAAGTACTGCTGAGTAGTCCCGTGGATGTTTGGGTTTAAAGGGTTCTGCTGGACTTCAGTTAAAAGTTCAGCTCTATCCTCGGACTTGACCCGAACTTAACCCCGGAACCTAATTCCCACTTAAGTCAAAGGGGACCCAAACAATGGTGCTTTAATATGGCTGTAAAATGGGTGTACTAAGGGCTATGGGGCTGCAAAAAGAGGCAAAATGGGGATAAAAGCAGGACAATTGCCCTGTAAACATGTGTATAGGAAATAAATTAAAAAAAAAATGAAGGTCCCCCCATATTTTTGATAACTAGCCAAGGTAAAACAGACAACTGTGAGCAACAACCCACAGCTGTCCGCTTTACTTTGGCTGGTTAACAAGACTAGAAAGTACCCCATGACATTTTTTTAAATTATTTATTTAAACAATTTAAAAAAAAAATGCCATGGGGTCTTCCCTATTTTTTATAACCGGCTAATTTAAGGTTGGGGGCTGGTATTTTCAGGCTGAGAAGGACCATGGATATTTGGGATATTTGGCCCTTTCCAGCCTAAAAATAGCTGCCTGCAATTGTGGCGCCCCAGGACCTGGTCGCCACAACAGCATTGCCCCTGCAAAGGGTTAATGCTGAGCCTGGAGGTAATTGGGGAAATCATTGGCCAGTAGGAACCAACAGCCAACGCAGTTTCTCCCTCAGGTCAGCAGAGGGAGCTCTGAACCTGGAGTTCCAGGGAGTATTCCTCAAGCCTGACCTGAGGGAGGAGTTAGTGTTCAGTCTGTGAGGAGAGTCCAGAGAGTGAAGACGCAGAGTAGTGCTGTCCTGTGGACTGGGGCCTGGAGCTGGAATAGCTTGGCCCAGTGAAGCAGGATTGGCAGAGAGGCACAGAAGAGACTTAGACATCGGAGTCTCTGGTTGCCAGGGTGTAAAACCCTTCCCTGGTAGCCGAATCTGAAGGGCAGGAGGACTGCAGGTCTCCTGGCCCCCCCCAAAGCAACCTGAAGGTACAGCTGCATCACCAGGGCCCGGTGTGGTCTCCAGCAGAGAAGCATCAGAGAGGGCCTGTGCAGCCTACCACACAGGGAGAGGGACATACCACCGGTCCCAGCAGCAAGAGAGCCATTGCTAACTCAGAGTGCAGGGTCCTATGAAAGCAAAGAAAGAACAGGGAGTAGGCCTCATACTCAGCTGGCCAAAAAGATACCTCAGTTACTTCCAGGCCGGCCGGAGCCCTCTACCACCTGTAACGATCTCCCAGGACTAACCGTTTGCACAGTAAAAGAGGAGAAGGTAAAGAGACTGTTGTTTGTGTCCGGTCCTTTCACCGCCCTGGTGGCCCTGCATTACACCGCAACTACATCAACACTTACAAGCACCAACTGTTGCCCCGGGGTCCAGCTCCACTGTGGGGAGCAGTACCACCATTGCTGCCGTTCTATCACCCCGGAGGCCCCATACAGCAGCGGCGGCTTAATAGCCGCAAACCACAGGTGGCGTCACGAATAATACAAACTTTAATCCCCCCCAAGTCACCAGCCATATTAATTGACCCCACCAGGGTACGGAGTCGGGCCCAGCCACCACTGACGTCCCCCGGACTAGTCCGGCCCGGCACCGGGTGTCCCATAGCCCTGGGGTGGGCGAGTCAACTTTGGCGTCACGAACAGGATAACGTGCCCGGCCCCCACCGGGTACTGTGCGCCTGAAAAGACTGTGTGTTTTACTGTTGAAAAACTGCCACCGCCATTACCGCTTGCAAAGTGCGGGAAGAAGGGGGGCGTGCCCGAAAAAGAGCGTGAAGGAAGCGCGCCATCAGAGCGGAGGGTGGTTAACCCCGCACTACCCAGAAGAGATTTGAAAAAGAGAGTGGAGCCTGGTAAGGTCCACTAAGGGGGAAGAAAGATGTCCGACGCCGAGGAAGGGCAGGTGGGTGCTGTAGCCCAAGACGTCGCGGCAACGGCCGATGTACTCCCAGTCGTCATCGCCCCAGCCCCCGCTGCAGCGCCTGTAATGCCGCTCACCATGCCATACCTTCCGGGAGCGTACTGGCTACCGCAGTATTCCGGAGAGTCACATACCCTGAGCGACTTCAGAGAAAGGCTGCACAGCTTGTTTAGAGTGTATCCTTTGACTGAAAGCCAGAAGGTGGGCATATTAATGGGGCAGCTAGCCGGCGCGGCCCAGCGTGAAGTGAAGTCCTGGCCTGACACAGATAAAAGGACAGCAACCCAGATACTGGCTAAGTTAAAGAGTACTTTTGACACCCGCACCGCAGCAGAAATAAAAATGAGATTCTTTGGGTGCAAGCAACGCGCCACAGACAGCATACGGGACTATGCCTTAAACTTGCAGGAGGCCCTGAGAGCAGTTAAACAGGTGGACCCAGAGAGTGTACATGAAGAAGACAAGCTCCTAAGTGAGCAGTTCATAGAAGGGCTCCTGTCAGACGTCCACAGGACCCTGCTGCGTATCATGGTCCTGCAGAACCCTGCTCAGCACTTTGCAAAGTTTAAGGACCAGGCAATCCGGGTACTGAGAGAATCTACACTGAATGACATGGTACCCCTCTGGCCTCTTGCTATCACATACCCAGAGGTGGTGCGTGCAACACGAGCCGCTGCGGGGGCTGAGGCGCAGACCCTGGATAAAGATCCCGCTGCGGAGCTGAGACAACAGGTCCAAGAACTGACAAAGACTGTGGCTGCCCTTGCAAAGACCATGCAGTCTCTACAAATGACTCCACCGCCGGCGAGAATCGAGTTGGCCTCCAGTCCAGATGACGTCCCGTGGATGCGACAAAGGAGGATTCCGCCGACCCGAGGAAAAGACACAGACCGGTATGATTCTGCTGGACAACCGATCTGCCGCCGCTGCAGCCAGGCGGGCCACTTAGCAAGGCACTGTCATTTAAATGGGCCGAACCTGGGGCCAGGAGGCAACCCCCAGGTGTAAGGAAGCCCGGCTCAACTCCCAGTCGCAGAAAGTATGTGGGAGGACGACCGGTCCTTGCTATTGTGCTGGATGGGATCCCTTTGAATGCCCTCCTGGATACGGGGTCCCAGGTAACAACCATCCCTTATAAACTGTACAAAAGATATTGGGCTGATTCAGACATTGACCATGGCCCAGATGATGATTTAACAATTGTGGCCAGTAATGGTCAGCCCTTACCTCAAATTGGGTACAAAGAAGTAACCATTAAAGTGGGGCGGGTGGAATTGCCATGTCAGGGGATGATAATTGTAGATATTGATCGCAAAGAATCTAACCCACTGCTAACCATTGGTACAAATGTGATGGAAAATTGTCTTGCCGAAGTGATAATTTTGTTGCAGCAGGCATCCGAAAATGCCAGCTCCAGGCAGCAGCGTGCCCTACAGAGGGAGATCAGAGCCCTGATGAGGAGGCAGCAGGTAGAGCTGGCCGGAGGAGAAATTGGCAGTGTAAGGGTAAGTGACCCTCTCCCCATTGCAATTCCCCCAAAAAGTGAAATGTTGATATGGTGTCGGGCAGCAATAGGCCTCAAGGGTCAAGATTACCAGGCCCTGGTGGAACCTGTGTATTCAGACAGTAGGCCTGGAGTCCTGATAGCCAGAGGGGTAGCAGACGTCCGCAAGGGAAGAGTGCCCGTCCGCGTCCTGAATTGTGGGGAGGAGGAGGCCAAATTGCCCCGGTATGCCACTGTAGCAAAACTGTACACTGTCAGTAACAATACCATCAAAGCAGTGGAACCCTTGATCCCGTCCGACCAGGCGGAAGGCAATGGCTCCAAGGGACAGCTAGAGGACTGGTGCCAAAAATTACATGTGGGCACCGACTCCACCCCCTCACACCAAAAGCATGGGGTTTACCGGGTGGTACAGGAATACGAGCGGGTCTTCAGCAAACACCCCCTAGATTTTGGGCAGGTAAAAGGGGTTAAACATCAAATCCCCACTGGTGACCATCATCCCATTAAAGAGAGATACCGCCCTGTACCCCCAGCACAGTATCAGCGTGCCAAAGAAATGTTACGGGAAATGAAGGAGGCTGGGGTGATCAGAGATAGTTGTATCCCCTGGGCAGCTCCCCTAGTGCTCGTAAAGAAAAAAGATGGCACAATGAGAATGTGTGTTGACTACAGGCAAATTAACCGCATTACACATAAAGATGCTTATCCACTACCCAGAATAGAAGAATCATTAGCAGCTTTGACATCAGCTAACTATTTCTCCACCTTGGATCTCACCAGTGGGTATTGGCAGGTTCCCGTGGCAGAGGCAGACAAGGAGAAGACTGCATTCACAACACCAATGGGCCTCTGCGAGTTCAACTGTATGCCATTCGGGCTCTGCAACGCCCCAGGAACATTTCAGAGATTGATGGAGTGCTGCTTGGGCCATTACAATTTTGAAACCGTGCTATTGTACCTGGATGACGTCATAGTCTACTCCAAGACCTATGAAGACCACCTGAGGCACTTAGCAGAAGTGTTCGAGTCCTTGTCAGAGTATGGCCTGAAGATAAAGCTGTCCAAATGTCACCTCTTGAAGCCAAAGGTACAGTACCTGGGTCATGTGGTCAGCGCAGAAGGTGTGGCACCTGATCCAGAGAAAGTCACAGTAATCAATGACTGGCCAAGACCCACCACGGTAAAGGAGGTGCGGCAGTTCCTTGGTCTGGTGGGCTACTACCGGAGGTTCATTGATGGTTTCACAAAGATAGCAGCGCCTCTTCAAGATCTCCTGGTGGGCCAGCCAAAGAAGGCTAAGAAGCAAAGCCCTCCATTTGAATGGAACAGCCAAATAGAAGCATCCTTTGTCCGGCTGAAAATGGCTCTCACTGGAGAAGAATTTCTGGCCTACCCTGACTACAGCCAGCCGTTTGTCCTGTACACAGACGCCAGCAACGTGGGATTGGGAGCAGTTCTGTCCCAGGTGCAGGGAGGCAGAGAGAAGGTGATAGCTTACGCTAGTAGGAAGCCTCGTCCCACAGAAAGGAATCCAGAAAACTACAGTTCCTTCAAGCTGGAGTTCCTCGCGATAGTCTGGGCAGTGACTGACCACTTCAAGCACTATCTGGCGTCGGCCAAGTTTACGATCTTCACGGACAACAATCCGTTGACTCACCTGGCAACAGCTAAGCTAGGTGCACTAGAACAGCGATGGATGGCTCGACTGTCCAACTTTGACTTTATCATCAAGTACCGGGCTGGCAAGAAGAATAACAATGCGGATGCGCTGTCCAGAATGCCTCACTTACTCGAGTCTGGAGAAGACCTGGATGAACTTGAAGAGATAGAGTTACCAGCTTTCCATGGACAAGGTGTCTCCCACTGTGAGCATGCTGTAAGAAGAAAGAGCTCGAGTCAGCAAGAGGTTTCTATCAACCCATTACTCCACCATAAATGGGAAGAAACCCAGGACAGCGACCCGGCCGTCTGATTAGTTAAAGAAAAGCTAGCACAAGCCGAAACCAATCTTGGTCCCGATGCTCCACAAGAATCCCAACAGCTGTGGAAGGAGAGGGGAAAACTGTTTCTCTACAAAGGCAAGCTATGCAAGACATTAGTGATGAGCGAGCATGCTTGTCACTACTCGGTACTCGCACGAGTATCGCTGTACTCGGGCTGCTCGGCGGGGACCGAGTAATCTCGCGATACTCGTGCTGTACTCGTGGTCTTCATTTCTGCATGTTGGCGCTCTTTTGAGAGCCAGCCCTCATGCAGGGATTGGCTGGCAGACCACTGCAATGCCACAGCCCTGTTAGTTGTGGAATTGCAGTGATTGGCCGGCCTGCACAGCGTGACCGAGCCTTTATATCGGCCGGCGCGCTGTGCTCTGCTCACAACTATCCAGACAGTCAGTGCAGGGAGAGGGTCGCTGATTCAGGGAAAGCTTTGCGGCCCTTTATAGTTAGTTCCGGAGCAGGGCTGCAAACAGTGTGACCAGAAGTCCTTCTCAGGACTATTCTAGTTGTATACAGGCAGGCAGGGTATAGCCAGGTCGGAGTACAGGAGCAGAGTCCTTCTCAGGACTATTGTTGCTATATACAGGCAGGGTATAGCCAGGTCGGAATACAGGCTAGTGACCAGAAGAGTCCTTGTCAGGACTATTGTAGCAGTATACAGGCAGGCAGGCAGGCAGGGTAGTGGTGAACGTATACCAGCCTTCATCATATCTGGGGCTGGTGTACACAGTGTAAAACAGTCCAGATAGTGTCAGACTTCTCAGTAATTGTCGCTCCTAAAAACCAGTTAGGTTCTTATTGCGTCCGTGCTTGCATTTAAAAACAGCACGTGTGTGGCAGTCGGTGGCAGGGTACAGGTGCGCGTTTTGCACAAACTATTATATAACGCACAAGTCTAGTGTATAATACACGTCAGTCAGCAGTGTCTGATAGTGTCAGACTTCTCAGTAAATGTCGCTCCTAAAAACCAGTTAGGTTCTTATTGCGTCCGTGCTTGCATTTAAAAACAGCACGTGTGTGGCAGTCGGTGGCAGCGTACAGGTGCGCGTTTTGCACAAACTATTATATAACGCACAAGTCTAGTGTATAATACACGTCAGTCAGCAGTGTCTGATAGTGTCAGACTTCTCAGTAATTGTCGCTCCTAAAAACCAGTTAGGTTCTTATTGCGTCCGTGCTTGCATTTAAAAACAGCACGTGTGTGGCAGTCGGTGGCAGGGTACAGGTGCGCGTTTTGCACAAACTATTATATAACGCACAAGTCTAGTGTATAATACACGTCAGTCAGCAGTGTCTGATAGTGTCAGACTTCTCAGTAATTGTCGCTCCTAAAAACCAGTTAGGTTCTTATTGCGTCCGTGCTTGCATTTAAAAACAGCACGTGTGTGGCAGTCGGTGGCAGCGTACAGGTGCGCGTTTTGCACAAACTATTATATAACGCACAAGTCTAGTGTATAATACACGTCAGTCAGCAGTGTCTGATAGTGTCAGACTTCTCAGTAATTGTCGCTCCTAAAAACCAGTTAGGTTCTTATTGCGTCCGTGCTTGCATTTAAAAACAGCACGTGTGTGGCAGTCGGTGGCAGGGTACAGGTGCGCGTTTTGCACAAACTATTATATAACGCACAAGTCTAGTGTATAATACACGTCAGTCAGCAGTGTCTGATAGTGTCAGACTTCTCAGTAATTGTCGCTCCTAAAAACCAGTTAGGTTCTTATTGCGTCCGTGCTTGCATTTAAAAACAGCACGTGTGTGGCAGTCGGTGGCAGGGTACAGGTGCGCGTTTTGCACAAACTATTATATAACGCACAAGTCTAGTGTATAATACACGTCAGTCAGCAGTGTCTGATAGTGTCAGACTTCTCAGTAATTGTCGCTCCTAAAAACCAGTTAGGTTCTTATTGCGTCCGTGCTTGCATTTAAAAACAGCACGTGTGTGGCAGTCGGTGGCAGGGTACAGGTGCGCGTTTTGCACAAACTATTATATAACGCACAAGTCTAGTGTATAATACACGTCAGTCAGCAGTGTCTGATAGTGTCAGACTTCTCAGTAATTGTCGCTCCTAAAAACCAGTTAGGTTCTTATTGCGTCCGTGCTTGCATTTAAAAACAGCATGTGTGTGGCAGTCAGTGGCAGCGTCAGGCTCCATATTGTCCCTGGATAGAGACGTGCATAAGGGCCTGTAAACATGAAGTGCCCATTGTAAGGAAGTGGGTCTATTGTAGTATAGCCCTTAGGCAGGGCAGCCAAAAATTGGGAGGCTCCACGTTGTCCCTGGATAGAGACGTGCATGAGGGCCTGTAAACCTGAAGTGCCCATTGGAAGGAAGTGGGTCTATTGTAGTATAGCCCTTAGGCAGGGCAGCCAAAAATTGGGAGGCTCCACGTTGTCCCTGGGTAGAGACGTGCATGAGGGCCTCAAAACATTGTTCCCATTGCAAAGGAGCGGGTCTGCTGTCGTTGTAATGTCCATTCTGCAAAGAATGGGCGAAAAAATTTACCACTGGGGGTATACCTGAAACAAAGGCCTAAGTATTGCAATTTGTAACGGTCATCATCATGGTGGCGCATGAGGAGAAGGAGGAGCAGTCCAGCGATTATCCAAAGTCCAGAAGTGTGTACCCATGGGTGAGTGGAGGTACATGGCAAACTTTAAATTCCGCTCTCATTTGCTGGTGGTGTGGTGAAGTCTGGCCCAATCCAACCCTTGTTCATCTTGATCAGAGTCAGCCTGTCAGCATTTTCAGTTGACAGGCGGGTGCGTTTATCTGTAATGATTCCACCTGCGGCACTAAAAACACGCTCTGACAAAACGCTAGCAGCAGGGCAGGCCAGGCCTTCCAAGGCGTAGAGAGCCAATTCATGCCACGTGTCCAGCTTGGATACCCAATAATTGTAAGGCACAGAGGAATGTCGGAGTACAGTTGTTCGATCTGCAAGGTACTCCTTCAGCATCTGGGCAAACTTAGGATTTCTTGTGGCACTACCCCGCACCTCAGGGGCTGTGGTACGTGAGGGGCTGAGAAAACTGTCCCACATCTTAAAGACTGTTCCCCTACCTCTGGCGGATTGGACTTGTGCCTCTCTCGGCTGTACGCCTCGGTTGTCCACTGATTCATGACCTATGCCGCTAGCGTTTTGTGAGGGGAATGCTTTGCCTACTTCCGTGACTATGGCCTTCTGGAACTGCTGCATTTTGCCTGACCTCTCCGCCTCGGGAATAAGAGACATAAAGTTCTCCTTTTAGCGTGGGTCTAACAGTGTTACCAACCAGTAATGATTGTCGGCCAAGATGTTCTTAACGCGAGGGTCACGAGACAGGCAGCTTACCATAAAGTCAGCCATGTGTGCCAGACTCTTAACAGCCATCACTTCAGTATCCTGACCAACACGATGACTGAACATGCTGTCCTCCTCCTCCTCCTCCTCATCATCTACCCTGTCCTCTGGCCAGCCACGCTGAACCGAGGATATGACTGCATGTCATATCCTCAATTTGGCCAGAGAGTTGCTCCATGTCTTCATCCTCCTCCTCGTCATAGTCCTCCACTGCACGTTGTGATGAGACGAGGCTGGGCTGTGTGTTATCATCACCCACACCCACTACTGTTTCTTGCTCAAACTCATCGCGCTCCGCCTGCAATGCATCATGGTTGTTTTTTGAGCAGAGACCATTTTAGAAGGCAGAGAAGCGGTATGGTGACGCTAATAATGTCGTCATCGCCGCTCACCATCTTGGTGGAGTCCTCAAAGTGTTGGCGGATGGTGCATAGGTCGGACATCCATCTCCACTCCTCAGGTGTTATGTGTGGAGTTTGACCCATTTCCCGACGGCTTAGGTGATGCAGGTACTCAACAACTGCCCTCTTCTGCTCACATATCCTGACCAACTTGTGCAGAGTTGAATTCCAACGCGTGGGGACATCACACACCAGTATGTGTGCCGGAAGATGCAAACGGCGTCTTAAGCCGGCAAGGCCGGCTGAAGCAGTAGGTGACTTTCGAAAATGTGCAGACAGGCGGCGAACTTTTACCAGCAGATCAGACAGCTCTGAGTATGACTTTAGAAACCGCTGAACCACGAGGTTGAGCACATGGGCCACGCATGGAACATGTGTCAGCTGGCCTCGCCTCAAAGCCGCCACCAGGTTCCGGCCATTGTCACACACGACCTTTCCTGGCTTTAGGTTCAGAGTTGTGAGCCAGTGATCTGCCTGCTGTTTCAGAGCTGTCCACACCTCTTCTGCATTGTGGGGTTTGTCACCTATGCAGATTAGCTTCAGCACTGCCTGTTGCCGCTTCGCCGAGGCAGTGCTGCAGTGCTTCTGTGTCGCCCTGGACAAGCCAGGGGCCACAGAGCACAACACTTAAACACCCCACACTCCCTGCAGGCATATCATAGTCAAAACACAAAATCCTTGTTGCCTTCCCCAGGGGCTGTTGTCCACACCAGGGTGTGGAGCCAGGCGGTTGGTCTCCACCCACCGAGGAGGAGGGAAAACACAGGCAGTGAGAGTTAAGCTAAGGAAGTGGAAAGAGGAAAGTAGTAGAGAGGAGAAAAGTGACAGCAAAGAGCCTGAAGTTGGTCCGGGTGTGTGGCCTGGACAGGACAGCAAGGTTGGCAGGATGTGGTGACCGTCTGCAGTGGAGGCCGATTGGAGTCTGCCGTAAGGACCGTGGACGGGTGGTGACCCGGCCGTACCGGACCGGTATACAAAGAGAAGCCAGCACCATTGGCAGAGGACTTTCGGATCCCGGCAAGGCTTGGTGTCGCCGTGAATTTGCCAAATCCGTTAGTGAAGGGGACCTCAGGGTTTCCAAACAGCCAAGTCCAGATAGAAGGCAACCGTACAACCGTGAAGGGGAGACACAGCCACCGCCAAGGGCAACCGTCTCCCAGTGCCATCGCCTGTGGGCAAAAGGGGCTCCTCCGGCCCATATCCAGGTCAGGGAGCGGGTTACCGTTGGGAAACCATCACTACCAACACTTAACTTAGGTGCAGGGAGAGACAGTCATCACTAACCTGCAGGGAGGAACAACCGCAGCCGTCCGAGTGACCCGTCCATCCAGCCACTTGTTTTACCGTGAACTGTGTCATCATCATTGGGCTGAGTGAGTACCTCCGTGCCGTGCGGCACAGCGCTGCCCCTGCGACCCTGCACTTCATCAGGCCCCGCAACCCGCCTGTCATCCATCTCTACCCCATCACCAGGCCCCGGGACAACCAACCCCCCTACCCACGGAGGGGAGAAATAACAACAAAGCTGCTCCCTGTCACAGGCTCCCGGGATCCCCGTCCAGAGCAGCGGTGGTGTCCACACAATCACCACAACCGTGGGTGGCGTCACGGACAATATCCCCAAAACCCAAACCACCCCTTTTCACTCACGGGCGAGTAGCGCCGCTCGAGTCCCCAGGATCCGGCCATCGCTCGAGCCAACGAGCAGCAGCAGCCGTAGAGCTGCGTCAGCCGGACCCGAGCAGTGGGAGAGCGCACCGTCCCCTCCTCCGCCCGCGACACTTCCAGCTTGGGACTGGTGTGGAGGGTAAAGTGGATCAGGATGCGCAGGAGGAGGAGGAGGATGAGGAGCATGACATTCCGGAGCTGTAGAGTGTGTGTGAAACCCTGACTGAGGTAGGGCCTGCAAAACTTGGTGTGTGAAGGACGTGTTCCGTCCCTCGCTCAGACTGGGTCCCAGCTTGCACAATATTAACCCAGTGTGACGTCAACGAGATGTAGCGGCCTTGCCCACATGCACTTGTCCACGTGTCTGTGGTTAGGTGGACTTTGGCTGAAACAGCGTTGTTCAGGGCACGTGTGATGTTTTGTGACACGTGGTTAGTTATGCAATGCGGGGACGGCACACCGGGAGAAATAGTGGCGGCTGTGGACCGAGTAACGTGGGACAGCTGCCACCATCAGGTCGCGGAATGCTTCTGTCTCAACCAGCCTAAAAGGCAACATTTCCAGCGCAAGCAGTCGCGAAATGTTAGCATTTAGAACTGTGGCATGTGGGGTGTTGGCAGTGTATTTGCGCCTGCGTTCAAAGGTTTGCTGAATGGATAACTGAACGTTGCGCTGGGACAAGGACGTGCTTGATGATGGTGTTCTTTCTGCGTAGGCAACTGCAGGTGCAGGAGTGGAGGAGGCTTGTTCGCAGGCAGCATGGACAGGGGATTGGCTCGCATGCACAACCAGCGAAGACGTAGCAGTGACATCAGCAAGCACTGCTCCTCGACTCTGTTGTACTTCCCACAAAGTCGGGTGCTTGGCTGACATGTGCCTGATCATGCTGGTGGTGGTCAGGCTGCTAGTTTTGGTACCCCTGCTGATGCTGGCATGGCAGGTGTTGGAAATGGCCTTTTTAGAATCATCTGGAGCCAACTTAAAAAACTGCCAGTGTCAGAGTTCCGGGTTTTCCAGTTTTCTTTTGAAAGAGCTTGCCCTTTGTTAACATGGAGTTTTCTGTTCTGTTGCCCTACTTCCTGTCCATCTGTTTAAAAGCCGCCCCTAAAGCTTAGTCCAGTGCCTGAGTATACTGCTTCCTGTGTGCTCCTGCCCTGCTGCTTTTGGTTCCTGATTGTTATTCGGATCCTCTTGGAAAACAACCGACACCGACTCTGGACTTCATCTGGTATCATCTAGCTGTGCCTGGACTCCGTTTGCCGTCTTTGGTCGGCACTTCTGCCCGGTTCCTTCCGTTTAATACCACTCTGGACTCACATCACGTACGGACATTTTTGGACTTACCTATTGCCCTTTTGTGTCCCGGCTGCTGCGCATTTAGGGCTTCTGGGGTGATTGCCAGACAGTCCCTGTATAGGGGTTCGCTCTTGGTGGTCTCCCTGGGGGAGTCCGGTGCGCGGTCCCGGGAATTCCCTTTCGCTCAGTCCCTGGAAGGTATTTCCTGTATTTATGTTCTACTGTGTTTTTGTTCCGTTTATGTACATATTTGCTGGTTGCATATTATAAACGTCTTGCACCAAGAACTCGTCTCTGGTTGTCATTGCCCTAACGCAATCGAAATCCTCAATACATACAATAGTATTACAGCCAGACTCGGGAAGACCTAACATTTGTACAGGCACCTTGTGTCGTGTTGTTCCGGGGAACAGTTGCCTGACGTCTGCCTGGGGCCACCACTCTGCTTCTTACTGCCTGTTGTGATGCTACGCCTCCCTCCCCCTGTGCACTGCTGTCCTCGCTCTGCATATCCTCCTGCCAGGTTGGGTCAGTTACTGGATCATCCACCACATCGTCTTCCTCTTCCGCACCCTGCTCCTCCTCCTGACTTCCTGACAATTGTGTCTCATCATCGTCCACCCCTTGTTGAGACACGTTGCCAACTTCGTGAGAACGTGGCTGCTCAAATATTTGGGCATCTGTACATACAATCTCGTCATGGCCCACTTCAACAGGAGCTGGCGAGAGGCCAGAATTTGTGAATGGAAACGTGAACGAACAGCTCTTCCGAGTGTCCAAGTGTGGGATCAGTAATGTCCGTGGACGTGTACTCGGCCTGGTGGTAGGAAGGAGGATCAGGTTCTGAAATGTGCGGTGCAGTATCACGGCTACTGACACTTGACCGTGTGGAAGACAGAGTGTTTGTGGTGGTGCCAATCTGACTGGAAGCATTATCCGCTATCCAACTAACAACCTGTTGACACTGGTCTTGGTTCAAGAGCGGTGTACTGCTGCGGTCCCCAAGAATTTGGGACAGGACGTGCGAGCGACTAGATGTGGCCCTTTGTTGTGGCGAAATTAGAGCTTGCACACAACCTCGGTCTCTGCCTGCACCACCATCACGTCCACTTCCTTGTTCGTTGACAACGCCCTTGCGCATTTTGCAATGCTGTGCTGATGTGTATTCACTAGACTTGTGCGTTATATCCAAGTTTTTGCAAAACCCACACAAATGCAGCGGAAAGCTGCCACCAACAGGCACACACGTGCGGTTTTTAAATGCAAGCATGGAGGCACTAAGAACCTAACAGGTCTCTATCCAGGGACAATGTGGAGCCTCCCAATTTTTGGCTGCCCTGCCTAAGGGCTATACTACAATAGACCCACTTCCTTACAATGGACACTTCAGGTTTACAGGCCCTCATGCACGTCTCTATCCAGGGACAACGTGGAGCCTCCCAATTTTTGGCTGCCCTGCCTAAGGGCTATACTACAATAGACCCACTTCCTTACAATGGGCACTTCAGGTTTACAGGCCATCATGCACGTCTCTATCCAGGGACAATGTGGAGCCTCCCAATTTTTGGCTGCCCTGCCTAAGGGCTATACTACAATAGACCCACTTCCTTACAATGGGCACTTCAGGTTTACAGGCCCTCATGCACGTCTCTATCCAGGGACAACGTGGAGCCTCCCAATTTTTGGCTGCCCTGCCTAAGGGCTATACTACAATAGACCCACTTCCTTCCAATGGGCACTTCAGGTTTACAGGCCCTCATGCACGTCTCTATCCAGGGACAACGTGGAGCCTCCCAATTTTTGGCTGCCCTGGCAAAGGAAAATACTACAAAGACTCACTTCCTCAAAATGGGCACATTAGACTCAAGAGGCCTTCATGTACGTCTCTTCTCAGGGACATCGGAGTGCCACACAATGTTTTCACGTAAAATCTTTCATGTATTAATCTCAAAAAGTAACATACACCAGCTCTATCTCACTATTGGGTATGTGCCCTTAACATTTCCGCCATGAAAAATCATTTTGGGGTCATTTTGGAAGGTTTTCTGGTAAGTCCGTAAAAATGGCGTAAAACGCGGACAAAATTGTTCACAGCTGTGACTTTTGAGTGATAAATGCTTCAAGGGGTCTTCCCCATGCTGTTGCCATGTCATTTGAGCACTCTTCTGAGACTTTTGTGCCATTTTTAGGGTTTCTCCATGCTGCCGGGGGGTCATTTCACAAAAATACTCGGGTCTCCCATAGGATAACATTGGGCTCGTTGCTCGGGCCGAGTACACGAGTATCTTGGGAGGCTCGGCCCGAGCTTCGAGCACCCGAGCTTTTTAGTACTCGCTCATCACTACAAGACATATGTCAACTGGCGAACGAATGAACTCGTCTGGCAGATAGTGGTCCCACAGAGGGATGCTCCAATGGTCCTAGCAGCTTACCATGATAGAGCAGGACACTTCGGGTGGAAGAAGTTGGAGATCCTACTCCGCGATCGGTTCTACTGGGTGCACATGAGAAAGGCAGTCAAGAAGTGGTGCAGAGACTGTGGTCCATGTAACCTGAGGCGGAAGGATGATACCAGCCAGAGGTCTCCCCTACAGCCAATTGTCACAAAGCAGCCCCTAGAGTTGGTGGCCCTGGACCACGTGAAACTAACACCAAGCCGGTCAGGCAATGTCTACGCTACGCTATGTCTACTTACTATAGTGGACCACTACTCTCGTTTCCTGGTAGTAGTGCCTGTGAAATACCAAACAGCCAGAACAGCAGCTCGAGCATTTCAAGCATACTTTTGTCGGCCTCACGGTTACCCTGAAAGGGTACTGACTGATCAAGGCCCTGCATTCGAGGCAGAAGTGTTCCAAGAGTTCTGTAACATGTACGGCTGTAGGAAAATAAGAACAACACCGTACCACCCCCAAACCAATGGATTGTGCGAGAAGATGAACCATGTGGTTATTGATTTGCTCAAGACTCTACCTCTGGAAGAAAGAAACCAATAGCCAGAGAAATTACCAGATCTAGTGGACTTGTACAATAATATCCCAGTAAACTTGACCAACTGCAGCCCTGCTTACCTGATGTGAGCAAGACCTGGCAAGTTACCTGTAGACATTGAAATGGGAACTGTGTCACCTGAAGCGGGTCAAGAGATAGAAGATTGGGATACAGAGCGACAACAACAGTACCGCAAAGTTCAGGAATGCGTGGAAAAGAACCTGTCCCAAGCCAGAATGAGACAAGAAAAGAACTACAATCAAACAGCCCCAGCAACTCCCTTAGCACCTGGAGAACAGGTCCTCAAGAAAAAGCGGAGAACACATAAATTAGATGATCAGTGGGAGAATGAACCCGACACCATTATTCCCTCCAATTTTGACAATAGTAAATTGTGTCTCATAAGCAAAGATGAAGGCAACACCTATCAAGCAATTTCTAGAGACCGCCTGAAAGTTTGCCCTGAACGGTACAAAATCCAAAAGGAAGTAGAAGAAGTACAAGAAAGTCCCCAAATTCAAGAAAAAGAGGAAGAGATCATCCAAACAATACTTGGAAAATTCCCCAAAACATGGACCCAGATAAATAATGCTATAGTGGTACCAGTATTGACATTCAAGCAAATGGTCGAACCAGCAACAGAAGAGGTCCCGGATCCACCTGAAGACAATAAGGAACAACGTTTGGAACTCCACTCTATGTCTGAACTGGGTGCAAAAAACCTAAAAAACATCACTATGGGGAGATAAGGTATGCACACCAGTGACTATGGAAGGGGAATACATGGAATAGCAGAAACTGCTGTGTGAATACTGACATGAAAAATTCAATAGCTATTTGTAAGAATGAAATGTGAAAAATGGAACCTGCATTACTGCCATGAATATATGAATAAAGAGAAATTTAGCTACTGAATTGATCAATGCAGAAGAGCCCCAACACTACGCCAAAGTATTTCTCTACGTTGGGGTCCCTAGCTTGTGTGTGTCCTTTAACTGCATGAGAGGACACACACAAGCTAGGGACCCCAACGTAGAGAAATACTTTGGCGTAGTGTTGGGGCTCTTCTGCATTGATCAATTCAGTAGCTAAATTTCTCTTTATTCATATATTCATGGCAGTAATGCAGGTTCCATTTTTCACATTTCATTCTTACAAATAGCTATTGAATTTTTCATGTCAGTATTCACACAGCAGTTTCTGCTATTCCATGTATTCCCCTTCCATAGTCACTGGTGTGCATACCTTATCTCCCCATAGTGATGTTTTTTAGGTTTTTTGCACCCAGTTCAGACATAGAGTGGAGTTCCAAACGTTGTTCCTTAATGTTAGTAGTTTTTCGTTTGTGAACCCTCCCCATACACACCTATTGCCAATCCACATTATACGCATATATAGCCTGGGTCTCAGCGTCCCATACACGGTAAGTTTTTTAACTGCATGAGAGGACACACACAAGCTAGGGACCCCAACGTAGAGAAATACTTTGGCGTAGTGTTGGGGCTCTTCTGCATTGATCAATTCAGTAGCTAAATTTCTCTTTATTCATATATTCATGGCAGTAATGTAGGTTCCATTTTTCACATTTCATTCTTACAAATAGCTATTGAATTTTTCATGTCAGTATTCACACAGCAGTTTTTGCTATTCCATGTATTCCCCTTCCATAGTCACTGGTGTGCATACCTTATCTCCCCATACCACCTGAAGACAAGTCGGTCCCAACAATAGATGTCCCGCCAGCAGTGGAACAGGAGAATCAACCCCCTGCCAGTGGTGAACCTGTCGTACCCTTGGCGAATCTCAGACCCCGTAGGCAACAATCACGCATACCTATCAGGGTTAGGCCTACCAGTAGCACTGAGGTAGCAGACACTCCAAGTAGTCAGGAACAAACACCAGAGCTACGCAGGTCCCAACGTAGCACTCGGGGACTGCCCCCTCCAAGGTATAGAACATAGAAAATAGAATACCTAACAAAGGGTATATAGTTATTTAAAATGTCTCGTATAAAATGCTTTTTATTTTAGGTGATTAAGTAAATGGACAATTGGGCCACTGGACTATGGGTGGCCAACACTTTAATTGTACATAGCACCAGTGTGCTCAGCACCCCTGAAGAAAAACCCGTCCGGCGTGCATAGAGTGGGGTCATCAATGCTCTGACGCACGCCCAGAGCCTACGTTGGGGGTTTTATCGCGGCGGGTCCCCCATGGAGCAGTGTAATGGACACCCGGCAGGGAGCCACACTAGACTCTTATAGTTGTTATTTAAGTTGTAACGTTTAAGAAAATGTGCCTCCCACCATGGGATGAAATGTTTAAATATTCTTGTTTTTGTTTCCTCAGTCCAGGAGTACTGGTTTTAACTAAGGGGGAGTGCGGCGCCCCAGGACATGGTTGCCACAACAACATTGCCCCTCCAAAGGGTTAATGCTGAGCCTGGAGGTAATTGGGGAAATCATTGGCCAGTAGGTACCAACATCCAACACAGTTTCTCCCTCAGGCCAGCAGAGGGAGCTCTGAGCCTGGAGTTCCAGGGAGCATTCCTCAAGCCTGACCTGAGGGAGGAGTTAGTGTTCAGTCTGTGAGGAGAGTCCAGAGAGTGAAGACGCAGAGTAGTGCTGTCCTGTGGACTGGGGCCTGGAGCTGGAATAGCTTGGCCCAGTGAAGCAGGATTGGCAGAGAGGCACAGAAGAGACTTAGACATCGGAGTCTGTGGTTGCCAGGGTGTAAAACCCTTCCCTGGTAGCCGAATCCGAAGGGCAGGAGGACTGCAGGTCTCCTGGCCCCCCCCAAAGCAACCTGAAGGTACAGCTGCATCACCAGGGCCCGGTGTGGACTCCAGCAGAGAAGCATCATAGAGGGGCTGCGCAGCCTACCACACAGGGAGAGGGACATACCACCGGTCCCAGCAGCAAGAGGGCCATTGTTAACTCAGAGTGCAGGGTCCTATGAAAGCAAAGAAAGAACAGGGAGTCTCCCAGGACTAACCGTTTGCACAGTAAAAGAGGAGAAGGTAAAGAGACTGTTGTTTGTGTCCGGTCCTTTCACCGCCCTGTCGGTCCTGCATTACACCACAACTACATCGACACTTACAAGCACCAACTGTTGCCCCGGGGTCCAGCTCCACTTGTGGGGAGCAGTACCACCATTGCTGCCGTTCCATCACCCCGGAGGCCCCATACAGCAGCGGCGGCTTAATAGCCGCAAACCACAGGTGGCGTCACGAAGAATACAAACTTTAATCACCCCCAAGTCACCAGCCATATTAATTGACCCCACCAGGGTACGGAGTCGGGCCCAGCCACCACTGACGTCCCCCGGACTAGTCCGGCCCAGCACCGGGTGTCCCATAGCCCTGGGGTGGGCGAGTCACAATCACCCCACAAGTGGTGCATCTGTGGCACCCCAGGGTTGCCACAGTAACAACACAAAGGGTTAACTCCCCACACACAACACCAAGACCTCCTGGCCAGAAGGGGGAGACCAAGCTGCTTCCCTGTACATTCTGCTGGGGGGGAGGAAATGGTCAGAAGTAGTTTCAGTTTGGAAGTTCAGTGCAGAGCACTGAGGAGACAGGATCTCTGCAGGTTGGAAGCCGGCTTTAGCTCACCTCAGGATCCACTGACCAATTCCAGGCCTAGCTGAGGGTCTGAGGAAAGGAGACAGATTACACAGAGAACATTCCTGGGAGACAGAGCATTGCAGAGCTCATCCCCAGTGGAGCACACAGAACGGATGCTGGATCCGAGACTGCAAGTTACATACTGCACAGTTACCACCAGAGAAGTGAAGATTCCAGATCTTTCACCTGTACCACAGACACAAGCAACATAGGAGAGTTCAGGAACATACTAGTAAGGACTCGAGTTGCCTGTCAGGTCGGTACCTAGGAGCAGAGCAGAGCAAAGCCAGCTGCATAGTTCACTCAGCAGCGGGGCCACAGACACACAGTGCAGGCAAGGAAGCCAAAACGGCCCGGCTGGGTGGGAGAAACCCTGAGCCCCTCACAGACTCCGTGGACAGTACTCTGCTGAATACCATCATCAGTAAAGGACAAAGAAACTGCAAAACCGTGAGTCTGCCTGTTTATTGTGCTCGTGTCCTGCACTCCCCCCATAGAAGACTAACACACTGCCCCGGGGAAAAGGCTCTACCCGTGGGGAGCCGTCCCATCTCAAGCTGCCTTCCATCACCCCGGAGGTTCTGCAGCAGCGGTGGTCATCTCTGATCACATTCCACGGGTGGCGTCACGAACATAACCCCCCTTTTTATTGTGGAACCAGGGAGCATGGACCGGGTCACGACACCGTGATCCCCTTTCCAGAAGCAACCCCTTGGCCCGGTTCTGGGTATCCCCTTAACCCCTGGCGACACAACTTTGGCATCACGAACAGGATGCGGACTGGACCCGGCTGCAACCCGGGTGACGTGTGCCTGTAAAGACTTATTGCATCGCATAAAAGACTTGCACTGTGAATTGTTGCAACAAAGAACGGACTTTAAACTTTGCAAAGATACCTGGAAAAATCCAAAAACATCATTGGTAACATTTTCCAGGCGCCATCTTTAATCGCGCCATTAGCTGCTACGCGCGGGAGAACAGCGCGCCTAAACTAAGACTCCGCCCACCGCTTGCAGAGGAGGTGCGCTCGGTGCTGCGACCCGAACGAAAACGCAGAAAAGTGTCCCAGGCTTGCTGTCAAGAAGACTGGTGAAATTAACTAAGGGGGCGCAAAGATGTCGCAGCAGGGAGATGCTGTTGTACCCGGAGGTGCAGCGGCACCTATCATGCCGTTCCTGATGCCGTACACCCCGGGTGCAGTGTGGCTGCCGCAGTACTCAGGTGAGCCCAACACACTTAATGACTTTATCGGAAAGCTAAAAATCTACTACAGCATGTACCCCCTGACAGAAGCTCAGCGTGTTGGTATGCTTATGGGACAGTTAACTGGCAATGCCCAGCGGGAGGCTACATCCTGGCCGGACGATGCAAAGGACACTGTAGAGCATATAATAGCCGGACTAAAAGCAGCTTTTGAATCCACTGCTGGCAGCCGGGCTAAAATGAGGTTCTTTGGATGCAAGCAAAAACCTAGAGAGAGCGCAAGAGACTTTGCCTTAAACTTGCAGGAGGCGCTCAGAGCACTTAAATTAGCAGAACCTGCCTTAGCCCCTGGAGCAGATAAGCTGCTGATAGACCAATTCCTGGATGGACTCTCATCCCCTTCCCACCGGGGACAACTGAGCATGATGGTGATCCAGGATCCAGGACTAACATTTGCCCAGCTAAAGGATAGAGCCATCCGCCTCCAGCAGGTGGAGGAGCCGCAGGATATAGACTCTGTTCAACACCTTACAGTGGCACCCCAGCAGCCAGTAGTGCCGGTGACATCGGCCATGTCAGCGGCTGCTGCTAACCACCTGGAGCCGATCACTAATGAGGCTCTACATCAAAAGCTTGAAGCCCTTACAGACACTGTTGCTTCCATGGCTAGAATCGTCCAGGAGCTGCGTGGATCCAAGTCTGCACCCAAGATTGAGCTGGCGACCAGCAAGGAGGATGTCCCATGGATGAGGCCTAGGAGATACCAAGCGACGAGAGGACGACCCAGCGACCGCTACCAGCCGGATGGACAGCCCATTTGCCGCCGTTGCAATGAGCCAGGTCACTTTGCCCGTGAATGTGCTTTAAATGGGGATCCCCTGGGGAGGCGGGCCGCTCCTCAGGAATGAACTCTCAAGGTCCTTCACCCTGGCACGACAAGTATGTGGGGGGACGTCCAGTCATCCCCATCGTGCTGGATGGCATTCCGCTCAACGCCTTGCTGGACACTGGTTCCCAAATATCATCAATTCCGCATGTCCTTTATAAGAGGTACTGGGCTGATTCAGACGTTAGCAGTGGTCCATCTAATGTTGCATTGAATATATGGGCTAGCAATGGTGAATTAGTACCACAGGTTGGTTTCAGAGAAATGACCATTAAGATTGGGAGAGTAGAATTGCAGAATCAGGGTATTATCATTGTTGATGTTGACCGACGAGAACGTGAACCAACTATGCTGCTAGGAATGAATGTAATTGAAAATTGTTTTGCAGAGGTACTTACTGTCTTGCAGCAGATCATCGAGACTGCCAAACCTGGGCAACAGAGACTCCTGCAGAAGGAAATTAAAGCCTTGATGCTGAAGCAGCAGGTAGAAATGTCAGGAGGTGAAATTGGCAGTGCAAGGGTAAGTGACCCAATACCTATTGTGATTCCTCCCAAAACAGAAATGCTGGTCTGGTGTAGAGCTGCAATAGGCATCAGAGGGCGAGACTATCAGGCCCTGGTAGAACCCGTGTACTCAGACAGTAGGCCCACTGTACTGACGGCCAGAGGAATAGTTGAGGTACATCGGGGAAGAGTGCCAATACGCCTTCTAAATTGTGGGGAAGATGAGGTCACCCTACCAAAGTATGCTACCATGGCTAAGCTATATACGGTTGATAACAACGCCATCACCACCGTTGAGCCCTTGAAGCCATCAAGTCAGGCGGAAGACAATGGCTCAGAGGGAAAGCTGGAGGATTGGTGCCAAAAGCTACATGTAGGCACCGATTCTACACCCTCCCATCAAAAGCATGGAGTATACAGGGTAGTGAAAGAATATGAACAAATATTCAGCAAACACCCATTAGACTTTGGGCAGATCAAAGGGGTAGAGCACACTATACCCACAGGTAACCATCCACCCATAAAGGAGAGGTATAGACCAGTACCACCGGCTCACTACCAATGTGCCAAAGACATGCTCAAAGAAATGAAAGGAGCAGGGGTAATAAGAGACAGTTGTAGCCCCTGGGCAGCCCCACTAGTGCTAGTTAAGAAAAAAGATGGGACCATGAGGATGTGTGTAGACTACAGACGGATCAACCGCATTACACACAAGGATGCATACCCATTACCTAGGATAGAAGAGTCATTGGCTGCATTAAAATCCGCTACTTACTTTTCCACCCTAGATCTGACTAGTGGGTATTGGCAAGTTCCTGTGGCAGAGGCTGACAAGGAGAAGACAGCATTCACCACGCCGATGGGCCTCTGTGAGTTCAATTGTATGCCGTTTGGACTCTGCAACGCACCTGGAACGTTCCAGCGACTGATGGAGTGCTGCCTAGGACATAAGAACTTTGAAACTGTCCTCCTGTACCTGGATGACGTCATAGTCTACTCCAAGACCTATGAACAGCATCTACAAGACCTGGCAGAAGTGTTTGAAGCCTTATCCGGATACGGCATGAAAATCAAGCCATCCAAGTGTCACCTTCTAAAGCCAAGGGTACAGTACCTGGGACATGTCGTGAGCTCAGAAGGGGTAGCACCAGATCCTGAAAAAGTTACCGTGATCAGAGATTGGCCGAGACCCACCAGTGTGAAAGAGGTGAGGCAATTCCTGGGACTGGTGGGCTACTATAGAAGATTTATAAAAGGGTTCACGAAGCTAGCAGCTCCCCTACAAGACATCCTGGTAGGACAGTCAAAGAAGTCTGCAGCCCGAAATCCTCCTTTCCAGTGGAGTGATGAGAGAGAAGAGTCCTTTAAGAAGTTGAAGTGGGCACTGACAGGAGAAGAGATCCTGGCATATCCAGATTACCATCAACCCTTCATTTTGTACACGGATGCCAGCAACGTAGGACTGGGAGCAGTATTGTCTCAAAAGCAGGAAGGCAAGGAGAAAGTTATTGCCTTTGCAAGCAGGAAGCTCCGGCCTACAGAAAGAAACCCAGAGAATTACAGCTCCTTCAAGTTAGAACTACTGGCAGTAGTTTGGGCTGTAACAGAGCGTTTCAAACACTACTTGGCAGCTGCAGAATTTACCATCTTTACTGACAACAATCCGTTGACCCACCTGGACTCTGCAAAACTAGGTGCACTGGAACAGCGATGGATAGCCCGACTGTCAAACTACAACTTTGTCATCAAGTACAGGGCAGGCCACAAGAATGGGAATGCAGATGCCTTATCCCGGATGCCACACTCGGGGGACGTGGAAGAGGAAACGGAGGGACTGGAAGAAATTGAGCTGCCGGCCTTTCACCGTCCTAAGGTTGGACAGTATCAACCAAGTGTCTACCAAAAACAACAGCAGGCAACTCTCAACCCATTAGCACACCACGGATGGGCTGACACACAAGACAGCGATCCAGCTGTGAAGCTAGTGAAAGAACTGCTTACACAACAAGGTGCATACCCTAATCAGAATGCCCCAGCTGAGACACAACATCTCTGGAAAGAGAGGGGTAAATTGTTCCTGTACCAAGGGAAGCTCTGTAGAAGGCACACCAATCCAAAAACACATGAGTTGGTCTGGCAGATCATCGTGCCCAAGAGAGACGTCAAGATGGTTCTGGAAGCTTACCACGACGGTGCTGGTCATTTTGGTTGGAAAAAGTTGGAAGTGCTCTTAAGAGAAAGATTCTACTGGGTTGGCATGAGAAAATCAATTGAAGATTGGTGTAGAAAATGCGGACCATGCAACCTCAGAAGAAAGGATCAACAGAACCAGAGAGCTCCACTCCAGTCCATAGTAACCAAGCAACCACTCGAGCTAGTCGCATTAGACCACGTCAAGTTGTCACCAAGCCGGTCCGGCTATGTCTATGCCTTAACCATCGTGGACCATTACTCACGCTTCTTAGTGGTGGTACCCGTGAAAGACCTTACAGCTAGAACAGCAGCTAAAGCATTCCAGACGTACTTTTGCAGACCCCATGGTTACCCAGAACAAGTCCTTGCAGATCAAGGTCCAGCTTTCGAATCACAGATCTTCCAAGAATTCTGCAACATGTATGGCTGTAAAAAGATCCGCACAACAGCATACCATCCCCAAACAAATGGCTTATGTGAGAAGATGAACCATATTGTGATTGACCTGTTGAAGACCTTACCAGAGTCAGAAAGAAATCAATGGCCAGAGAAATTGCCAGACTTGGTGGACTTGTACAATCATGTCCCGGTGAGTTCTACAAACTGCACCCCCGCTTACCTCATGCGTGCAAGGCCCGGTAAACTGCCAATTGATTTAGATATGGGAATTCTGAAGCCAGATGCAGAAGTTCAAGAATCCAATTGGGATACCCTACGTCAGCAACAGTATCGCCAAGTACAAGAGTGCGTAGAGAAAAGTCTCCAACAAGCTAGGGGAAGACAGGAGAGAACCTTCAACCAGCATGCTCTAGCAACCCCATTGCAACCTGGTGACCAAGTTCTCAAGAGGAAACGGCGCACAAACAAATTGGATAATCAGTGGGAAACCACCCCATATACAGTCTTACCATCCAGTATGGATAATCCCAAAGTGTGTCTCATCAGTAAGGATGAAGGAAGGACATCAGCTGTCGTGTCAAGAGATCAACTCAAACCGTGTCCTGAAACCCTGAAGACACGAGAAGTCACCTTACCCATACAGGTACAACCTGTCAAGGAGGAAGAAGATGTATTCCATACAGTCTTAGGAGATTTCCCAAAAACATGGCCAAATTACTATGGAGCAGTAGTAGTCCCAATGATCGCCTTCCCTCAAGTGGTGGAACCACAATCAGAACCCATACCACAAGAAGTCTCAAGACAAGAAGAACTGGAAGTTGAAACCGTAGAGGAAGAACAGATTCCTGGTCCCAGTGAGCTTGCCAGTCCTACAGTCAGTCCACCATCCTCACAAGTACCAGAAACACCAAATAGGTACACTTCCACTCACACCATTATGCTAAGTACACCCAGTACACCAGCAGTACGCAGGTCACAGCGTAGTACTCAGGGTCAGATACCAGCAAGATATAAAGACTAATGTGGAATTGCATATAAAATGTACATATGTTATAATGTTTATATGAAAAACCGTAACAGTTTAGTGTACAGAAAAGGTGAGAGAAGAGTGGTGTAAGGTGGCAGCACGGAGAGTTACAACTTGATCACATGTTGGTGGCCCGAGGGCCGTGAGGCCTACTGCACTTATGACCAGAGTAGAGACACCTTTAAGAAGTGTTTGTTGATTAAAATGTTTATTTAATTGCAACGTTAAGACCAAAAGCCCAGTACCTACAGAGACTATACTGTATGAACACTTATATATTTTTGAACATTTTGGACTCTTTGAGCTTTAAGGTTTTTGTATTTTTTCCTTTTGAGACTCTGTATTTATATATACATTTATTGTTGATAACTTGTTTGTTTGTTTCACAGTCCCGGAGTACTGTTCTTCACTAAGGGGGAATGTGGCACCCCAGGGTTGCCACAGTAACAACACAAAGGGTTAACTCCCCACACACAACACCAAGACCTCCTGGCCAGAAGGGGGAGACCAAGCTGCTTCCCTGTACATTCTGCTGGGGGGGAGGAAATGGTCAGAAGTAGTTTCAGTTTGGAAGTTCAGTGCAGAGCACTGAGGAGACAGGATCTCTGCAGGTTGGAAGCCGGCTTTAGCTCACCTCAGGATCCACTGACCAATTCCAGGCCTAGCTGAGGGTCTGAGGAAAGGAGACAGATTACACAGAGAACATTCCTGGGAGACAGAGCATTGCAGAGCTCATCCCCAGTGGAGCACACAGAACGGATGCTGGATCCGAGACTGCAAGTTACATACTGCACAGTTACCACCAGAGAAGTGAAGATTCCAGATCTTTCACCTGTACCACAGACACAAGCAACATAGGAGAGTTCAGGAACATACTAGTAAGGACTCGAGTTGCCTGTCAGGTCGGTACCTAGGAGCAGAGCAGAGCAAAGCCAGCTGCATAGTTCACTCAGCAGCGGGGCCACAGACACACAGTGCAGGCAAGGAAGCCAAAACGGCCCGGCTGGGTGGGAGAAACCCTGAGCCCCTCACAGACTCCGTGGACAGTACTCTGCTGAATACCATCATCAGTAAAGGACAAAGAAACTGCAAAACCGTGAGTCTGCCTGTTTATTGTGCTCGTGTCCTGCACTCCCCCCATAGAAGACTAACACACTGCCCCGGGGAAAAGGCTCTACCCGTGGGGAGCCGTCCCATCTCAAGCTGCCTTCCATCACCCCGGAGGTTCTGCAGCAGCGGTGGTCATCTCTGATCACATTCCACGGGTGGCGTCACGAACATAACCCCCCTTTTTATTGTGGAACCAGGGAGCATGGACCGGGTCACGACACCGTGATCCCCTTTCCAGAAGCAACCCCTTGGCCCGGTTCTGGGTATCCCCTTAACCCCTGGCGACACACATCCATTAGATGCGCTAATTCCGGTGCATTTCCCAGCTCTTCTCAATTGCCCTGGTGCACTGGCAACAGGGCTAATACTTCGGGGACAACTGCAAGGTGCTATTTTTAGACTGAGAAGGGTCAAATAACCATTGGACTTCCCAGCCTGAAAATACCAGCTCCTAGCAGTTTGCTTTACCATGGCTGGTTATCTAAAATAGGGGGAGGGACCCCACACCATTTTTATTATATGTTTATTTATTTAATAAATAAAAAAGCAGCCTGCAGCTTTCTGCTTTACCTGTACTGGTTATCAAAAAAGGGGGGGAACCTACGTTATTTTATTTTTTAAAAAATTAATATTATTATTATTATTTTGTTCCCAGCAGCATCCAGACATCTTCCCCATGCCAAAAGCCTTTCAACAAGCTTTATTCATCATCCGAACTCTGACACGGACTTCCGTGAAAAGTCGATATTCGAATTTAAGCCCTGAACACTAGGGGTCATGTACGAACCCCAAAATTTACCATTTGGATTCGCTCATCCTTACTTGTAACACTTGCATCTTCCTATAACAACATTTTGTATCTATTATAAACAGACATTTTTCAGGATTCACTTTTGCCTTAAAAAAAACATTCATTATAGATATTTATTCTTACTTATTTTCGATAACATTGCAAGATACAAGCTCAGATCAAATCAGTTGTTTCTGTGGCCTGCAAAAGGTTCTTGCAGAAATCCATTATTCAGTATGACATAGTTCTGTTTGTAGTTTCAGTTCCTATTTTCTTTTTAGTTTATGTTTGGTTTATGGTGTTTTCTGTTATGATTGGCATTTTTGTTATGCTGCAAAAAGCTATAGAAAATGTTCACTTAGTGATTCACTGTGTTCAACAAAATCCTTATTGTGTATATAATCCCTGTCATAACAAATGTATAATTCTTTTTAAACTCAATCTCTGCCAACCTAGCCTAAGTGACTGCTCCTCAGTGTACCCCCACTACAGCTGTCACTCAGGCTGGATGGGTAGAGACTGAATACACTTATCATCTCTTATGGCAATCTTACAGATATGTGGCAGGGGGTCTCCTGACCTGAAATCAACAGGTCATCAATATATGATTTTGAGGCTGTTGAGTTTGGGTCAAGAAGCCAATCCGTAAATCTGGCCTTACACTGATAAAATGCCACATGTCTGCAGTATTTCCCTCACCTATGGGCTTTTACTCTCAGGAGATACTTTCAGGGTTTATGTACATGTCGCGGGCGGGGAGGAGGGTGTCGGCACACCGCGCTCACCCCTTCTGCTCGGGTCCGGCGGCCGTCGCTGCTCAGTGGTGGCTCGAGCTGTAGGCCGGATCCCGGGGGTTTCTCGAGCGACACTCCTCGCCCGTGAGTGAAAGGGGATTTGGGGTGTTGGGATAATGTCCGTGACGCCACCCACGGTTGTGGTGATTTCACCACCGCTGCTCGGTGTGGGGATCCCGGGGATGGTGATGCGGAGCAGCCAGGTGTTGTGTTGCCCCTCCGTGGGTAGGGGTGGTGATCCCGGGGCCCGGTGATGGCTTGGGAGGTGCAGGGCCTGGTGGGCGCAGGGACGCGGGGGCAGCGCTGTGCCTTGCGGCACTGTGGTACTCACTCAGCCTGAGACGTGGACACAGTTTTTACGGTAAACGGCTGGCAAGACGGTACCACGGACGGCTGCGATTGCTCTCCCAGTAGGTGACGGTGATGTCCCTCATCCTTGCACCTTTGTGTACTTGTTGGTTGCGATGGGTCCCCACCGGTAACCCGCTCCTCGGCTTCAAGCTGGGCCGAAGGAGCTCTACACTTTGCCCGCAGGCGCTGGCCCTCAGAAACTGGTGCCCTGGCGGTGGCGGTGTCTCTGTTGTACAGGTTGGGCTGTTGCCTTTACTCGGGACTTGGTTGTTGGGGGGATCTACGTCCCCTTCACTGACGGATTCGGCAAATCTGGCAACTCCTAGCCTTGCCGGGGTCCGAGAGGCCCCTGCCCTGGTGCTGACTGTCCTTCGGAACACTGCTCCAGACCACCGGGCACACAGCCTACGGGGTCCTTCCAGGAACTTCCAAACGGTCCCCCTCCAGACAGTCACCGCCGTTGCTGACCTTGCTGACCTGTCCTGCACACAGCTGGACTACTTCAGGCTTTTCTCTCTCTGTCACCACTCTTGCTTTCCTCCTTTACTACTTTTCTTCCTTTACTTTCACTTAGCTGTCTACTTTAGCCCTGGCTGGGCTACTCCTCCACTCCTTCCACTTCCTCCTCCCTGACTAGACTCCTACACAAGACTGCCTGGTACTTCCTGCCTCCAGAGCTGTGATCTCCTTGGTGGGCGGAGCCAACCACCTGGCCCACCCCCTGGTGTGAATCATCAGCCTCTGGAGGAAGGCAACAAGGATTTTTGGTTCAGCTTTAGATGTTCCTACCTGGGATGTAGGGTGTGATGGTGTGTGACCTGTGTCCCCTGGCTTGCCCAGGGCGACACATTCCCCCTTAGCAAAACGCAGACCGTCCGCGGGCTGCCGTCCAACACCGGTTTTATTTTTCTGTAAAAGATAACATGGTAATTCAACATATATACATTTTTAATAACTCTTCCCTTACGGGAGGCACATTTTACTTTAACGTTGCATAACGGTTTACGGTTACGGTTTCCGCTCTCTCCCACCCAAGCAACCTGGCCCTGATGCTGCCCCTAAAGCCCAGGCAGCACCCCTTGACCCACAGTCCAGCACACGGTACCCGAGCGGGATCTGTCCTTTCCCTCCAGAGGGTAGCCACCGGTTCCTTTGGTGGCTGGGCCCTAGCCTGCTCTGCTCAGGGCCCTCCCTCCAACCTGCCTCTCCGGAGGCGGCCTGCGGAAAACGGTAACGGTAAACAACATATTTACAAGCCACTAACGTCTGTGGTTGCCCTGCAAGTTCACTGGCTTGTCCATGGATAGTTCCCATGCAAATCAACTTTTTAAACGGTCCCCACGGGGTCAACGGTGCCGGCTCCAGCCGGTTCAATCACAAGCAAATCAGGTGAACTTCGGATCATTTCACTTCTTATCATTCGTCAAACTTTTAAACCTTTCAAACAAACAAACACTCTTTACATTCCCTGACCCCTTGTACTCACAGAACGGTCTCCCTGTACCGAAGTGGAGGTCTACCTAGGTTGGTACGGGTGGACCTTCGGGGACCGGTATCAGTGGTGCTAGACAGTGGGGTAGAGGGAACAATCGGCTCCTCCTCCCGGCTATAGTGTGTGGCAGGCGGAGGCGTAGGGGAGCTGGGTACAGGTTCATCCCTGGGCACTGGCGCTGGTTCTGGCTCACGGTTAACCGCTTCCACTACTTCTTCATCCACGGGTTGTGGGAACAGTATCACTGGAAGAATCACCGCGCCGTTCTGTGTAGGCCAGTTTGCTGGGAAGTCACCCATTACCGTGTGGATTACCTCTGCTGCCTTCTCCGCTGGTGGAGCAACCGGTACTTCAGCCTCTGCCTTCAACGCTGGGGGCACCTTTTTAGATGATCCCGGGAAACTGTGGCCAGGGTGCCCCCTTGGTCACGACTGATCTGGTAGGCCTTCCCATCTTCCCATTCTGTGGGTTGTATGACGTAAGGGACTTGCTCCCACTGATCATCCAGCTTGTGGGCCTTCCTCTTCCGTTTCAACACTACATCTCCTGGCTGGAAAGGACCCGCGGACGCTTTCTGATTGAACCGGTGCTCCTGCTGTTCTCGACTTCGACTGAGGTTTTTCTCCACATACTCCTGGATTTGTCGGTATTGTGCTCTCCTCCGACTTTCCCACTCCGCCGTCGAAGGGAGTGCTTCTGGGGCCTCCAACCCCATCTCCAGGTCCACCGGCAGGCGGCCAGGCCGAGCCCTCATCAGATACGCTGGGGTGCACTTCGTCGAGCTAGAGGGGATATTATTGTACATGTCGACCAAGTCGGGTAACTTTTCCGGCCACAGGTTCCGTTCTTCCAGCGGTAGCGTCTTGAGAAGCCCCAGGACCAAGTGGTTCATCTTCTCGCACATGCTGTTGGTTTGGGCGTGGTACGGAGTGGTCCGGATTTTCTTGCAGCCGTACAACTGGCAGAATTCGTGGAACACCTCTGCTTCAAAGGCCAGGCCTTGGTCAGTCAGCACCTTTTCGGGGTACCCATGAGGTCGGCAAAAATAAGCCTGGAACGCTCGAGCAGCAGTTCGACCAGTTAGGTCCTTAACGGGGACTACCACCATAAATCTTGAGTAGTGGTCTACAATGGTCAATGCGTAGGTGTACCCACTTCGGCTAGGGGTGAGCTTGACATGGTCTAGGGCGACCAACTCCAGCGGCTGATGGGTGACTATGGGATGTAAGGGTGCCCTCTGGCTAGTCTCGTCCTTTCTCCTCAGCGTACAAGGACCGCACTCTCGGCACCAGGCTTCCACTGATTCACGCATCCCACTCCAATAGAACCGCTCCCTCAACAGCATCTCCAGCTTCTTCCACCCAAAGTGGCCAGCACCATCATGGTATGCCCGCAGGACAGTAGCGACGTCAGCTTGAGGAATGACCAACTGGCATATTTTCTCATGGGTCTTCGGGTTGATCAGCTCACGGTACAGCCTCCCTTGGTGTAGGTAAAGCCGTTTCCGTTCCTTCCACAAGCGTTGGGCTTCGGCTGGGGCGGCAGGGTCTATTCCCGTAGCACCTTGATCCACCAGAGTCTTGACAAGGCGAACAGCCGGCGCTTGGTCCTGAGCTTCCTGCCACTCTTGACTGGGCCGTGGGTCCAGATCCACTCGTTGCTGATGTACTTGGACCCTCTCAGTAGGCGGCTGGTGAAACGCAGGCAACTCAATCTCCTCGAGGTCGTCATCCTCGCACCCTTCTTCTGACAAATGGGGCATTCGGGAGAGTGCATCCGCATTTATGTTGACGCGACCGGCTCGGTACTTTATGGTGAAATCATAGTTGGCTAGCCGGGCTACCCACCGCTGCTCCAACGCGCCCAACTTGGCCGTGTTCAGGTGAGTCAGCGGATTGTTGTCCGTAAACGCGGTGAATGTTGCTGCCGCCAAGTAGTGGCGGAACCGCTCCGTGATAGCCCACACCAACGCCAATAGCTCGAGCTTGAAGGAGCTATAGTTCTCAGGGTTCCTTTCAGTCGGCCGGAGTTTTCGGCTAGCATAGGCAATCACCTTCTCCCTTCCATCCTGGACCTGGGATAGGACCGCTCCTAGACCCACGTTACTAGCGTCCGTGTGGAGGATGAACGGGCGCCCATAATCAGGGTATGCCAGGACCTCTTCTCCGGTCAAGGCCGCCTTCAACTGACAAAAGGACTCTTCATGCTTGTCCTCCCACGACAGTGGGGCTCCAATGGGTCTACCACCTTTGGTCTGTTCCACGAGGAGGTCTTGCATGGGGGCAGCCATCTTCGTATACCCCTTTATGAAGCGCCGATAGTACCCCACCAGACCCAGAAACTGCCTTACTTCCCTTACTGTAGTTGGTCTCGGCCAGATCTGGATGGCAGTAATCTTCTCAGGGTCGGGGGCGACACCATCCGCACTCACCACATGCCCTAGATCAGGGGTGGGGAACCTTTTTTCAGCCGGGGGCCATTTGGAAATTTCTGCCAACCTTCGGGGGCCGCACAAAATTATCAATGTGAAAATTACCCGGCTATATTTGGTCAATTAACTCACCCCTACTGTGGCGGCCGGAGCGGCTTCTCTTTGGTGCGGCTGTGATGTTGGATGATACTAATCATGTTTCTTCTCACAACTGCTTTTCTGTCTCTGTCTGAAGCGCAGGAGGCACACACAACACATAGGAGACGCTGGAGGCACACACAACACATAGGAGACGCTGGAGGCACACACAACACATAGGAGACGCTGGAGGCACACACAACACATAGGAGACACTGGAGGCACACACAACACATAGGAGACACTGGAGGCACACACAACACATAGGAGACGCTGGAGGCACACACAACACATAGGAGACACTGGAGGCACACACAACACATAGGAGACGCTGGAGGCACACACAACACATAGGAGACGCTGGAGGCACACACAACACATAGGAGACACTGGAGGCACACACAACACATAGGAGACGCTGGAGGCACACACAACACATAGGAGACACTGGAGGCACACACAACACATAGGAGACACTGGAGGCACACACAACACATAGGAGACGCTGGAGGCACACACAACACATAGGAGACACTGGAGGCACACACAACACATAGGAGACGCTGGAGGCACACACAACACATAGGAGACACTGGAGGCACACACAACACATAGGAGACGCTGGAGGCACACACAACACATAGGAGACGCTGGAGGCACACACAACACATAGGAGACACTGGAGGCACACACAACACATAGGAGACGCTGGAGGCACACACAACACATAGGAGACGCTGGAGGCACACACAACACATAGGAGACACTGGAGGCACACACAACACATAGGAGACGCTGGTGGCACACACAACACATAGGAGACACTGGAGGCACACACAACACATAGGAGACACTGGAGGCACACACAACACATAGGAGACGCTGGAGGCACACACAACACATAGGAGACGCTGGAGGCACACACAACACATAGGAGACGCTGGAGGCACACACAACACATAGGAGACGCTGGAGGCACACACAACACATAGGAGACACTGGAGGCACACACAACACATAGGAGATACTGGAGGCACACACAACACATAGGAGACGCTGGAGGCACACACAACACATAGGAGACGCTGGAGGCACACACAACACATAGGAGACACTGGAGGCACACACAACACATAGGAGATGCTGGAGGCACACACAACACATAGGAGACACTGGAGGCACACACAACACATAGGAGACACTGGAGGCACACACAACACATAGGAGACACTGGGACTGCTCTATATACATTACAGGAGTCACTGAAGGCACATACATCACTGGAGGGGCTGGGGGCATATACATCACATTGAAAACGCTGGGACTGACGTATACACAACAGAAAGGAAACGCTGGGACTGCTGTATATACACATCACAGGAGACACTGGAGGCACATACATCTCATGAGGAGCTATATATGCTCCCAGCCCCTCCTGTGATGTAAATGCCCACAGCCCCTCCTGTGTTGTGTATGTCCCCAGTGTCTCCTGTGATGTATATGCCCCCAGCATCTCCAATGTGATGTATAAGTCACAGGAGACGCTGAAGGAAAACAACACAAGAGGGGCTGGGGGGGCATACACATAACAGGAGACGCTGGGGGGCATACACAACGCAAGAGGTGCTGGGGGGTATACACAACGCAAGAGGTGCTGGGGGGCATACACAACGCAAGAGATGCTGGGGGGCATACACATAACAGGAGACACTGGGGGGCATACACAACACAAGAGAGGCTGGGGGGCATACACAACGCAAGAGGGGCTGGGGGGCATACACAACGCAAGAGGGGCTGGGGGGCATACAGAACGCAAGAGGGGCTGGGGGGCATACAGAACGCAAGAGGGGCTGGGGGGCATACAGAACGCAAGAGGAGCTGGGGGCAAAGCCATCACTGAGGGGGGCACAGACATCACTGGGGGAACACAACACTGGGGGTGATGCACAGCATTGGGAGGGCACACAGCACTGCCCCCCAGTAATGTCAGGGCTCTGCACACAGCACCTGCAGAGCCCTGACATTACTGGGGAGCCACAAACCTGAGGTGATAGACAGCATGGGGTGAGGGACACAGCACTGATCGTTGCACACAACTCTGGGGGGAGGGTACACAAAGTACTGGACGGGGAGCTGGATGCAGGCGCGCGCACACAGCGCCGGAGACAGTGCAGGCCGGAGGGCAGAGGGGCGGGCAGATCGCTCTGAAGTTGAAAGGTGCGGTCACACCACACAACAGGACATAGGGGCGGGCACATCGCGGCTCCGGAGGGCAGAGGGGCGGGCAGACCGCACGAGGGAAAAGAGGGGCGGGCAGACTGCTCCGGAGGGCAGAGGGGCGGGCAGACCGCACGAGGGGAAAGAGGGGCGGGCAGATCACTCCGGAGGGCAGAGGGGCGGGCACACCGCACGAGGGGAAAGAGGGGCGGGCAGATCGCTCCGGAGGGCAGAAAGGAGGGCACACCGCACGAGGGGAAAGAGGGGTGGGCACATCGCTCCGGAGGGCAGAGGGGCGGGCACACACAGCACGAGGGGACAGAGGGGCGGGCACACACCGCTGATTACGCTACCTGACAGCGGGAGAGCCCATTGGTTCTCCCAAACAGTGCATGTGGTCATTTAAAGGGCTGGCGGCCCCAGCACTGCAGCCCCCGGGAATGTGCCCGGGGGCCGCATAAAAGGTCATGGCGGGCCGCATGCGGCCCGCGGGCCGGAGGTTCCCCACCCCTGCCCTAGATACTGCACCCTGGGTTTCAGCAGGTGGCATTTAGAGGGCTTCAATTTCATCCCGTACTTGGCAAGGGACGCGAACACCTCGGCCAGGTGCTCCAGATGGGCCTCATACGTCTGGGAATAAATCATCACATCATCCAAGTACAGCAGGACGGTCTCGAAGTTTAAATGTCTCAGACAGCACTCCATCAGCCATTGGAAGGTTCCGGGGGCATTGCACAGCCCAAACGGCATGCTATTGAATTCGCAAAGCCCCATCGGGGTGGTGAAGGAGGTCTTCTCCCGGTCCTCTGGGGCCACGGCCACTTGCCAGTATCCGCTGGTGAGGTCAAGGGTCGAGAAGTAGTTTGCAGTTCTCAGTGCAGCCAAGGACTCTTCAATACGAGGTAATGGATAGGCGTCTTTATGGGTTATCTGGTTGATCTTCCGGTAGTCCACACACATCCGCATGGTACCATCCTTCTTCTTGACCAGTACCAACGGAGCGGCCCAGGGACTACAGCTGTCTCGAATAACCCCTGCCTCCTTCATATTCCTCAACATATCCTTGGCACACTGGTAATGTGCAGGGTGAATGGGTCTATACCTCTCTTTGATAGGGGGATGTTCACCGGTGGGGATGTGGTGTTGGACCCCCTTGATCTGCCCAAAGTCTAGGGGGTGCTTACTAAAAACCTGTTCGTACTCCTGCACCACCCTGTATACCCCTGCCCTGTGATGTGTAGGGGTATCATCAGTGCCTACATGTAGCTGTTGATGCCACTCCTTTGTCTCCCCCTGGGGTGGGGAAGTACTGGTGGTAGGTGGAAGTGTGGATGGACTGGCTTCCTGGATAATATGAGGGTCTAGGGTGAGCAGCTTGGCAATGGTGGCATACCGGGGAAGCCTGACTTCTTCCTCTCCACAGTTCAGCACTCTCACAGGCACTCTCCCTTTCTTCACATCCACCACCCCTCGGGCGGCCATTACAGTGGGCCAGTGCTCGGAAGGCATGGGCTCCATCATCGCAGGGTAGTCACGCCCCTGAGGCCCTACTGCTGCCCTACACCAGATCATCATCTCACTCCTAGGGGGCACAGTCAATGGAGCAACATCCATCACTCTCACTCCACCAATCTCCCCTCCTGTTGAGCTTACATGCTGGCGATACATCAGGGCTCGGATCTCACGCTGCACAGCCCTCTGCCGGCTCCCTGCTGCTGTGGCGGCTAGCTGTTGTAGTAGGGTTAACACATCAGCCATGCAGTGCTCCATCACATTGGTCCCCAGCACTATTTTCGGGTTATGATCACTGGGCTCATTCATGATCACAATCATACCCTGGTGTTGCAGTTCGGCTTGCCCCACTGTCATAGCCACTTGTTTATACCCCACCTGGGTCAATGGGAGTCCATTAGCGGCAATCAATGTTATACTATTGTCTGGGGGCGCCAGTTCATCTACGGCCCAATACCGCTGGTACAACGTGTACGGTATGGTAGTTACCTGTGATCCAGTGTCCAAGAGAGCCATCACTGGTATGCCGTCCACAGCCACGGGGATGATAGGGCGGGCCCCGATATATCGGTCCCGCCAGTCCGGGGGGCCACGATGTTCTACTCCTGAGGATTGGCCCGGGGCCCCAGGGGTTGCTCGTTTAACGGGCACTGTCGGTAGTAATGACCCGGCTTACGGCACTTGTAGCAGATTGGGGGTCTGCTCCGCGGGTTGTTAGCACTTTTCCGCTGCATCCATGGAACATCCTCGGGACTGTCAGCAAGCTGTATCTGCGCCGGAGGCTGAGGTCTGGTCAGAGGTTGTAGTGCAGCCAGGATTTTGGCAAGGTCTCCGTCCATGCGACGGACCTGGGCAGCCAGTTCTTCCACTGTGCTGCTCGGGGCTGCAGATGTTGGAGAGGTTGATTTGGCTGAGGCCGCCACAACGGGAGCCGTCTCAACGGGCCACGGGGCGGGTTCCAGACCTTCGGTTGCTGGGGGCTGTAGTGCTTTAATGGCCCGCTCCTTTAACACAGCAAAGTCCACATCAGGGTGTTCCAGGGCCCACAGCCGGAGTTGTTTACGATCCTCAGGGGACCTCATCCCCTGCGCAAATTGCTCCACTAACATCTTGTTGCTATCCGCCTCATTAATAGGATTCGCCCGCTTCAGCGTGCGGAGGGCGGTCTGCAGATGTAGAGCATAGTCCCGAATGCTATCCCCAGCTCGTTGCCGGCACTGGTAAAACTACATCCTCAGCTCAGCTTCAGTCCAGGTCTCGAAGGCAGTCTGTAGCTTCTCAAAGATGGTGGCTACAGAGAGCCGGTCCCCCTCGGCCCAGGTCTCCGCTTCCTGCTCCGCCGCACCGGTTAACTGGCCTAGCACTATCGCTGCACGTTGCTTATCAGTCAGGGGGTACAGCTCTAGCAACGGGTTAAGCTTTTTCCGGAAGGCCTGTAGGGCATCCGGTTTCCCGTCATACTGCGGTAGCCAGGCAGCTCCGGGCGCATAGGGCAAGGAGAACGGCATGACCTGAGCGAGCGTGGGGGCCGCGGCACCTCCCGCCGGTACGGCCGGGACCTGGGCAGGTCCATTCCCATCCGCGGGTGCCGCTGCGGCTGCGACCACCGCTCCTCCAGCGGCTCCGTCGGGCGCAGACATCTTGTTTCCGTCCCCCTTAGCTCTTTCCGGCCCCTCCTCTCTTGGGGCGGGGTTTTTGGCCTTCGCGCCTCTACTGCTCGAGAAGACGCTCGAGCGGGAACTTTTCGCGCCAAAGATGGCGGCTTCTGAAATTTTTCTGCCGGATACCTCCGGCGGTAACAAGGCGCACCTCTACCTGACGGCAGAGCGGTAAGATCCTGTTCGTGACGCCAAGTTGTCGCGGGCGGGGAGGAGGGTGTCGGCACACCGCGCTCACCCCTTCTGCTCGGGTCCGTCGCTGCTCAGTGGTGGCTCGAGCTGTAGGCCGGATCCCGGGGGTTTCTCGAGCGACACTCCTCGCCCGTGAGTGAAAGGGGATTTGGGGTGTTGGGATAATGTCCGTGACGCCACCCACGGTTGTGGTGATTTCACCACCGCTGCTCGGTGTGGGGATCCCGGGGATGGTGATGCGGAGCAGCCAGGTGTTGTGTTGCCCCTCCGTGGGTAGGGGTGGTGATCCCGGGGCCTGGTGATGGCTTGGGAGGTGCAGGGCCTGGTGGGCGCAGGGACGCGGGGGCAGCGCTGTGCCTTGTGGCACTGTGGTACTCACTCAGCCTGAGACGTGGACACAGTTTTTACGGTAAACCAAACGGCTGGCAAGACGGTCCCACGGACGGCTGCGATTGCTCTCCCAGTAGGTGACGGTGATGTCCCTCTTCCTTGCACCTTTGTGTACTTGTTGGTTGCGATGGGTCCCCACCGGTAACCCGCTCCTCGGCTTCAAGCTGGGCCGAAGGAGCTCTACACTTTGCCCGCAGGCGCTGGCCCTCAGAAACTGGTGCCCTGGCGGTGGCGGTGTCTCTGTTGTACAGGTTGGGCTGTTGCCTTTACTCGGGACTTGGTTGTTGGGGGATCTACGTCCCCTTCACTGACGGATTCGGCAAATCTGGCGACTCCTAGCCTTGCCGGGGTCCGAGAGGCCCCTGCCCTGGTGCTGACTGTCCTTCGGAACACTGCTCCAGACCACCGGGCACACAGCCTACGGGGTCCTTCCAGGAACTTCCAAACGGTCCCCCTCCAGACAGTCACCGCCGTTGCTGACCTTGCTGACCTGTCCTGCACACAGCTGGACTACTTCAGGCTTTTCTCTCTCTGTCACCACTCTTGCTTTCCTCCTTTACTACTTTTCTTCCTTTACTTTCACTTAGCTGTCTACTTTAGCCCTGGCTGGGCTACTCCTCCACTCCTTCCACTTCCTCCTGCCTGACTAGACTCCTACTCAAGACTGCCTGGTACTTCCTGCCTCCAGAGCTGTGATCTCCTTGGTGGGCAGAGCCAACCGCCTGGCCCACCCCCTGGTGTGAATCATCAGCCTCTGGAGGAAGGCAACAAGGATTTTTGGTTCAGCTTTAGATGTTCCTACCTGGGATGTAGGGTGTGATGGTGTGTGACCTGTGTCCCCTGGCTTGCCCAGGGCGACACATACACATTGTCCTTTTCAAGCGGATTTTGTCCGGAACTTACTTGTAAAAGCGCAAAAAAAAGTCGAAAAGAATGAACATATGCACTGCAATGTAAAAACAACTTGCTGTGCACATGTTCACACTGTGTGAACTTTTTTAACTGCTTATGGTCTTTAAAGTCGCAAAATGGTTAAAAAGAAATGACCAGTTTGTTCTATTGGTAACTTCACTGTTAAAAAATCCATTAATGACAGCAAGGCCGATGTAAAAGATGTTGGAAAAGACATCATAAAAGAGACGCTTCAGGAAAAAAAAACCTATGGCATTTTGCTAAAGCGGCTCTTGCAGGTAAAACTCAACTGATATGTTGGTATCTTAAATATGCTGTTTGTGTAAAGTGGCACAAGACAGTAGTTGTTGACAAGGGATTGACTCCAGATGCACCAGGATGCTACACGAAAGATAAAGCCCTGCCTGGGTGTGTGGACTTGTGTCATTGAAACTCCAACCACAGGTCAGTCAATCAGGGAGACTGGGGCCTGCCTGATGTTAGGTCAACTGGAAGTTGACGTGACATCGCTGAATGTCAGAGGTCAAAGCCAACATCTCTATTACACAGCTAACATCTCTATCAGCTGTGGCCAGAGCTGAGTTCTCTCCGCACGGAAGACTCTGGATATATTCCTTAGCCGACATCTCTATCAGTCGGGGCCGGAGCTGAGCTCTCTCCACACGGTAGACACTGGCTTTATTGCATAGCCGGCATCTGTGTCTAGCAGCCGCGGCCAGAGTTGAGATCTGTCCACACAGTAGACAGCCGACATCTCTACCAGCCGCGGCAGGAACTGAGGTCTCTCCATACGGAAGACACTGGCTATATTACACAGCTGAAATCTCTATCAGCCGTGACAGGAACTGAGCTCTTTCCACTCGGATGACACTGGCTATATTACACAGTCAACATCTATATCAACCGTGGCCAGAGCTGAGTGTTTTCCATATAGTAGCCACTGGCTATATTACACAGCTGACATCTCTATCAGTAGTGGCTGTAGCTGAGCTCAATCTACATAGTACAGCCGACATCTCTATCAGCCATGGCCTGAGCTGATCTCTCTCCACATAGTAGACACTGTCTATATTACACAGCTGACATCTCTATCAGTCGTGGCCAGAGCTAAGCTCTCTCCACATTGTAGATACTGGCTATGTTACACAGCCAACATCTCTATCAGCCGTGGCAGAAACTGAGCTCTCTCCACTCGGAAGACACTGGCTATATTACACAGCCGACATCTCTATCAGTAGTGGCAGGAACTGAGCTCTCTCCACTCGGAAGACACTGGCAATATTAAAGTCGACATCTATATCAACCGTTGCTGGAGCTGAGCTCTTTCCACATGGTAGACACTGGCTATATTACACAGACAATATCTCTATCAGTCGTGGCTGGTGCAGACTTCTCTCGACATAGTAGGTGTCGCGGGCGTGGAGGGGGGCCGTCGCTGCTGCGCTCTCGCTGGCGCTCGGGTCCGGCGCTGCTACAGCCTGCTGCTCGCTGCTCGGTGGCTCGAGCGGTGGGCCGGATCCGGGGACTCGAGCGGCGCTCCTCGCCCGTGAGTGAAAGGGGGTAGTTTTTGGGATTTGGGGAGTCGGTTCGTGACGCCACCCACGGTTTGTGGTGAGGTTGGGACACCACCGCTGCTCTGGACGGGGATCCCGGGAGCAATGACAGGGAGCAGCCGAGATGTTTCTCTCCCCTCCGTGGGTAGGGGGGTGTTTTGGGTGGTCCCGGGGCCCGGTGAGGGTAACTGGATAGTGGATGGCCGGGTTTGTGAGGTGCAGGGTTGCGGGGGCAGCGCGGTGCCAGATGGCACTGTGGTACTCACTCAGCCAGTAACGTACACGGAGTCTCTGGTAAAACAAACGGCTGGATGGACGGGTTCCGCAGACGGCTGCGGTGATCACTCCCGGTAGGTTGGCGGTGACTGCCTTTCCCTGCACCTGTAGTGTGTTTTCGGCCCCGATGGCTTCCCACCGGTAACCCGCTCCCCAGCGTGGATAGATGCCGAGGCAGCCCCTTTTGCCCGCAGGCTCTGGCACTGGGAACTGTAGCCTTGGCGGTGACTGTATTTCCCTTCACGGTTGAGCGGTTGCCTTCAATCGGGTCTTTGCTGCTGGGAAACCCCGGAGGTTCCCGTCGCTAACGGATTTGACCGGTTTTACGGTGACTCCAAGCCTGATCGGGGTCCGTAGGCCCTGCCGAATGGTGCTGGCTTCTCTTCGCTCCCCGGTTCGGTACCAGCGGGCCACCGCCCGTCCCCGGTCCTACGGTTCCGTGTCGATCGGCCCCTCCTGCAGACGGTCACCACCGTCTACCAACCTTGCTGTATGTGCCCGGGTCACGTACCCGGACACGGTCAGACTGCTCCTCCACTACTACTTTCCTACTCCTTCACTTTCACTCTCCTTAACTGAACTCAACTCCTGTCCTGTCCCGCCTCCAGGACTGTGTACTCCTCGTGTGGTGGGGCCAACTGCCTGGCTCCACCCCACCTGGTGTGGACATCAGCCCCTGGAGGGAGGCAACAAGGATTTGTGTGTGACTGATGTGCCTAACCGGGGTGTGGGGTGTGTTGTTGCAGTACCTGTGACGTCCTGGCTTGTCCAGGGCGCCACATAGGCACTGTCTATATTACACAGCTGACACCATTAGTAGTGGCTGTAGCTGAGCTCTCTCCATATTGTAGACACTGGCTATATTACACAACTGACATCTTTATCAGTCATGGCTGTCTTGCGAGCGGGGAACAGACCACGGCAGGGGGAGGCTGCTCGAGACGCTCGGATCCGGGCTGTTGCTGTGTCTCGAGTGGGTTATTTACAGGGGAGAGTTTGTCAGTGACGCCACCCGTGGGTTGCGGTGATTGTTGGTGACACCGCCGCTGCCTTGTTATGGGGTGCCCAGGGCTGATGGAGCGGGGCAGCAGGATGGTATCCCCTCCACGGGTAGGGGAGGTGTTGTCCCGGGGCCCAGGCGAAGGTGGAGTGCTGGGACGCAGTCTGCAGGGCTGGACCGGATGACACCGGTGAACTCACTATTTTGAATAAAGTCACACAGAGTCCAGATAGTAAACCAAGTGCCAGAAACCGGTAGCCTCCGAGGGGTGTGCTCGGGTCCCGCACACCGGTAGACAGGACAGGGGCCCTTCCTCCTGCACTTCTGTGTTGTTGTCTTGTGTGTTGACTAGTCCACATGAAACGGGGAAAGTCCACTCCCAGTGACTTTTCTGTGGGAGCTGTAGCCCGCAAGAGCTGACCTTTGGGATTTTAACAAGCACTTTCAGACGCCCTATCCCCCGCGTTGGGCTTCCGTTTCGCTCTATCTGGACTGCTAGTGGGACAAAACTTGGAATCTTTGGGAAAACCCTGCCCCGGTCAACTTAAGGTCTCCCGTGACCGGATCTCCGTCGCCTGTGGCCCTGCTCTGCCGTCTGCCACCTAGTCAGCTTAGGTAGTCCGGTAGTCCAGGAGTTACAACCCCCTGACTACCACTTCACTCCTCTCACTTCCACTGTGTCACTCTTACTGTCTCTGCCCCTCCCAGAACACCTCAGAACCCCTAGGTGGGCGTCACCATCTTCCTGGCCCCGCCCAATGGTGTGTCCCTATTGTCCTGGGGGGGTGACTAGGCTTTTGTCGCTGGTGTTTGTACCTATGTGTGGTTGTGTTGGAAGGCCAAGGAGGAGGGAATCCTGCATCTACAAGATGGATGCAGTCTTCTGTGACAACCTGATTTTGTCAGGGCGTCACAGCTGGAGCTGAGCTCTCTCCACACAGTAGACACTGTCTATATTACACAGTCGACACCTCTATCAGCCATGGCCGGAGCTGAGCTCTCTCCACATAGTAGATACTGGCTTTATTGCATAGCTGACATCTGTGTCTCGCTGCCGTGGCCGGAGCTGAGCTCTGTCCACACAGTAGACACTGGCTACATCTCCATCAGCCGTAGCAGGAACTGAGCTCTCACCACTCAGAAGACACTGGCTATATTACATAGCCAACATCTCTCTCAAGTCGTGGCAGGAACTTAGCTCTCTCCACTTTATAAGCTCTGGTCACTTGCCACTCCCTCACCTTCCCCCTTGGTTTGTCAACAGCAATCTCCGGCTGCGTTCACAGGAAGGTGGGCAGATTTTCAGATTCACGTTCTTTTTGGGAATGAAGATGGTGAAGTTGTTGTTTTTGCGCCAAAATGGCGGGCAAGATGACTGTCCAAAAAATGTCAGCGTTTCACAGGTCAACAGTCCAGAAAAGGCGCACGTCACTCATGTTAGTGGATGGGGTAAGTATGCTATTCGTGATACCAAGTTTCTGTTGCGGGCGGGGAACAGACCACAGCAGGGGGGGGCTCGAGATGCTCAGATCTGGGCTGTTGCTGTGGCTCGAGTGGCAGCCGGACCCGGGCTTGTGCAGACGTCCGTCGCCCACAAGTGAATAAGGGGGTTATGTACAGGGGATAGTTTGTCAGTCACTCCACCCGTGGGTTGCGGTGATTGTTGGTGATACCGACGCTACCTTGTTATGGGGTGCCCGGGGCTCATGGAGCGGGGCAGCATGATGGTATCCCCCCACGGGTAGGAGAGGTATTGTCCCGGGGCCCAGGTGTAGGTGGAGGGCTGGGACGCAGTCTGCAGGGCTGGACCGGATGATACCGGTGTACTCACTATTTTGAATATAGTCACACAGAGTCCAGATAGTAAACCAAGTGCTGGAAACCGGTAGCCTCCAAGGGGTGTGCTCGGGTCCCGCACACCGGTAGACAGGACAGGGGCCCTTCCACCTGCAATTCTGTGTTATTGTCTTGTGTGTTGACTATTCCGCATGAAACGGGGAAAGTCCACTCCAGTAACTTTTCTGCGGGAGCTTTGGCCCACGAGAGCTGACCCTTGGGATTTTAACAGGCACTTGCAGACGCCCTATCCCCCACGTTGGGCTTCCGTCTCGCACTATCTGGGCTGCTAGTGGGACAAGACTTGGAATCTTGTCCCCTGCTGGTTAATTGGAAAGGTGCTTGCAGCTGTCCTCGCCCTAGAGTCCAGGTACCCCGACTGTGCACGGCCTCCGGACTGGATTCCCGCTGTCGGCACCGGCAGGCTACAACCCTGCCCCGGTCCACTTAAGGTCTCCCGCGAACGGATCTCCGTCGCCTGTGGCCCTGCTCTGCCGTCTGCCACCTAGTCAGCTTAGGTAGTCCGGTAGTCCAGGAGTTACAACCCCCTGGCTACCACTTCACTCGTCTCACTTCCACTGTGTCACTCTTACTGTCTCTGCCCCTCCCAGAACACCTCAGAACCCCTAGGTAGGCGTCACCATCTTCCTGGCCCCGCCCAATGGTGTGTCCCTATTGTCCTGGGGGGTGACTAGGCTTTTGTCGCTGGTGTTTGCACCTGTGTGTGACTGTGTTGGATGTGCTCATTTGTTATTTTCATGGCTCAGCGATATTAACTTCTGTGAAGCCCCCAAGGGTTCAAGATTCTCACCATTCATCACATTATTAGTGTCAGGTCCGAGCATTCCCACATGAACAGTCTCCTGGAAAGTGGATTGATCATCGTGGGCCAGTTAAATGGCCACCAAGGTCTCCTGACCTGACCCCCTTAGACTTTTATCTTTGGGGTCATCTGAAGGCAATTGTCTATGCTGTGAAGATACAAGATGTGCAGCATCTGAAACAACGGATACTGGAAGCCTGTGCTAGCAGTTCTTCTGTGATATTGCTATCAATGTGTCAGGAGTGGGAGAAGAGGGTTGCATTTACAATACAACACAATGGGCAGAACTTTGAACACATTTTGTAAGTGGTCATAACTTTGAAAATAACTAATGAGCGAATAAAGTTACGCTAAAACCAAGAACATCATTGTTTTTCTTGTGAAATTCTCAATAAGTTTGTGTTACATGACCCTCTTCCCATTGAAAGAAATAAAGTTAGATCCAAAATGGCTGACTTTAAAATGGCCGCCATGGTCACCACCCATCTTGAAAAGTTTCCCCCCCACCCATATACTAATGAGCCACAAACAGGAAATTGATATCACCAACCATTCCCATTTTAATTAGGTGTATCCATATAAATGGCCCACCCTGTAGATGCAAATTGGATACAGCACACTGATGAAAATCAGTAAATTGTTTCTCACATTTGAAATAACTACATGAAGCTTTTGGTTGACTTGACTAATAGGGAGTATGAGAAGTAAAAGTACTCAGGGTGGCATGAGCTGCACATGACTGTAGATTCTTTTATGTGAGAGAATCGGATCCATTATGCAAACGAAGTTTGATGCGAGTGTCACCTTAGTGTTATCTGATTCTCTGCCATGAGAATCGTAGCACAGGTGAGGAGAAGATGGAAAATAAAGTTTCTCCATCTTCTCCATTTTGTTAGTCCGCAAAAATCAGACTGCACTTGGATGACATCCGAGTGGAGCCAAATGATTTGCACGCACCCACAGAATTGAATAAGTGCGTGTTGTTTGAATTGCGTTGCCAGAAACAGCATGCACTGATCAGCCCCATAGTATAAAAGTGGACTTGGTGATATCTAACAAAACATCGGCTAGCACTCGGCCGTGTTACATACTGATGTGAGCGAGCACTTATAATGTAAGCTTATATGAATCCAGATCGTCGTGTTCAGTGTCCCCAGGTTTCTTCAAATGCTTGGATGGAAGTGAATGACGTTTTCTACATCATCCACATGTTATGGACATGATTATATGAAGATACCCAAAATAACTGTACTCAAAATGGCACTTGAACTGTAAACTGCACCCATATCTGCACTCATATGCATATGCATACATATATCAGACTCATAATTCGGAATGCAGGCAATTAGTATAGTACAGTATGTGCATGATTATTGTGAATGTCTATATCAAACACAGTGCTCGAAGTCTCGCACCTGCAATGGTGGAATCAGAGACCTGCTTAGATGTGCCTCACTCTGCCCTATTGAACAGCCAGGGAGCTTCTGACACCCAAGTGAAGCCAGCACGAGATTTTGAGCACTGTGTGGATGGATTACGCATACCTCCCAACCGTCCCGGATTCTGCGGGACTTGCACGATTTATCAGGGCTGTCCCGCACTCCCGCGGCTCACAGCTGATGTCCCGGCTCCTCCCCTCAGTGGAGTGAATAAATTAAATTAAATTATCATCGGCTCTGGATTTTCGGGGCGGCCGGGACTCGAACTCGTGGAGCTGTGAGTCACTGTTTCAAAGGCAGCAGCTCTAACCACTGAGCTACTGCCTCTATTGAAAGCAATAGGAAGATTTTGTTATCTTGACCTATATACTGCAGATCAGACACCAGAAGCAGGTTATTCAGCTGCAAAGATGGATGGAGGGATGAATGGAGGGATAGAGGGAGGGATAGAGGGAGGGATGGATGGATGATAGAGGGATGAATGGAGGGATACAGGGAGGGATGAATGGAGGGATAGAGGCAGGGATGGATGGATGATAGAGGGATGAATGGAGGGATAGAGGGAGGGATGAATGGAGGGATAGAGGCAGGGATAGATGGATGATAGAGGGATGAATGGAGGGATGAATGGAGGGATAGAGGGAGGGATGGATGGATGATAGAGGGATGAATGGAGGGATAGAAGGATGGAGGGATAGAGGGATGAATGGAGGGATAGAGGGAGGGATGAATGGATGATAGAGGGATGAATGAAGGGATGAATGGAGGGATAGAGGGAGGGATGGATGGATGATAGAGGGATGAATGGAGGGATAGAAGGAGGGATGAATGGAGGGATAGAGGGATGAATGGAGGGATAGAGGGAGGGATGAATGGAGGGATAGAGGGATGAATGGAGGGATAGAGGCAGGGATGGATGGATGATAGAGGGATGAATTGAGGGATGAATGGAGGGATAGAGGGAGGGATGGATGGATGATAGAGGGATGAATGGAGGGATGAATGGAGGGATAGAAGGAGGGATGAATGGAGGGATAGAGGGATGAAAGGAGGGATAGAGGGAGGGATGGATGGATGATAGAGGGATGAATGGAGGGATGAATGGAGGGATAGAGGGAGGGATAGATGCATGGATGATAGAGGGATGAATGGAGGGATAGAGGCAGGGATAGATGGATGATAGAGGGATGAATGGAGGGATGAATGGAGGGATAGAGGGAGGGATGGATGGATGATAGAGGGATGAATGGAGGGATAGAAGGATGGAGGGATAGAGGGATGAATGGAGGGATAGAGGGAGGGATGAATGGATGATAGAGGGATGAATGAAGGGATGACTGGAGGGATAGAGGGAGGGATGGATGGATGATAGAGGGATGAATGGAGGGATGAATGGAGGGATAGAAGGAGGGATGAATGGAGGGATAGAGGGATGAATGGAGGGATAGAGGGAGGGATGAATGGAGGGATAGAGGGATGAATGGAGGGATAGAGGCAGGGATGGATGGATGATAGAGGGATGAATTGAGGGATGAATGGAGGGATAGAGGGAGGGATGGATGGATGAATGGAGGGATAGAGGGATGAAAGGAGGGATAGAGGGAGGGATGGATGGATGATAGAGGGATGAATGGAGGGATGAATGGAGGGATAGAGGGAGGGATAGATGCATGGATGATAGAGGGATGAATGGAGGGATAGAGGGAGGGATGGATGGATGAATGGAGGGATAGAGGGATGAAAGGAGGGATAGAGGGAGGGATGGATGAATGATAGAGGGATGAATAGAGGGATGAATGGAGGGATAGAGGGAGGGATAGATGCATGGATGATAGAGGGATGAATGGAGGGATAGAGGGATGGATGGATGGATGATAGAGGGATGAATGGAGGGATAGAGGGAGGGATAGAGGGAGGGATGGATGGATGATAGAGGGATGAATGGAGGGATAGAGGGAGGGATGAATGGAGGGATAGAGGGAGGGATGGATGGATGATAGAGGGATGAATGGAGGGATAGAGGGAGGGATGGATGGATGAATGGAGGGATAGAGGGAGGGATAGAGGGATGAATGGAGGGATGAATGGAGGGATAGAGGGAGGGATAGAGGGAGGGATGGATGATAGTGGGATGGATGGATGATAGAGGGATGGATGATAGAGGGATATATATATACACGACAGATAATAGATAGATAGAGATAGAATCATAGATAGATAGAGGGATAGAATCATAGATAGCTAGATAGATAGATAGAGAGATAGAATCATAGATAGATAGATAGAGAGATAGAATCATAGATAGATAGATAGAGGGATAGAGATAGATAGATAGATAGATAGATAGAGGGATAGAGATAGATAGATAGATAGATAAATACTGTATCTCAATGTTGGTGAGTCAGATTCATTTGTTCCCATAAAACTACTATAAAGAAATGAGGAAAAAAATACAAATACAATTTTTTTTTTTTTTTTTATCTTCACCACCTTGGATTCAAACCAGCAACGTTCAAAACTTGTGTCCAGCAACCTCCTGGCTTTCCTAGCTGCTCTACCTGTTGAGCCACTAGGATTGATGATGTCAGAGGGAGGATTTCACATAAATGAACCTACAATGCAGCCTCTTACACAGCAGATTACACAGGACACAGCTACATTGTACAGAGCAGCATCTCTATGTCCTGTATTCTAGAGGGAGAGGAAAAGAGGATTTTTTTTTCTTCTAATAAAGTTACTAAAAATAATAAAAAAAAATAGAATAATGTAATTTTATTGCACTTTTTTATAAAATAATAAACATCACAAATCAGCAAATAACATGGACATATTTGGTGTCCCTGTAATCGTAATGACCTGAACAACACAGCGATCAGGTTATTTATGGGGATCGGTAAATGGCGGGAAAAAAAAGACGCAATTTATTATTTTTCTTTATTAAAACCCATAAAAAATGTAATAAAAATGGATCACTGAGGCCGTGTTCACACATAGCATAAATGCGGCATTTTTTCTGCAGGTGTCCGCGCCACGAGTGCAATAACAATGTTCTCTGATTATTGCGTGTTTGCGGTATTTTTTATGCATTGTTCCCCTTATTTGATACATGTTTGTTGCTGATGTGAATCCTGAAGCTTATAAAGAAAGAAACACCAAATCCGCACAGTTCAGCGGCGTCTTTACACGCACCAGGAGCGGAGATTTCAGGACGTCTCATCCACTTTGCTTGGACAATTAGTCCATATTCACATGCGGTGTAAATGCTGCATTTTTTTCTGCTGTTTCTTTGCACATTTATTCCGCTGTGTGTAATTGTCCAAGTAAAGTGGATGTGATTCCATGAAAAGACGCTCCTGAATTCTGCGGTTTTCGGGGGGGGGGGGGGGGGGTTCTCTGGAGGTTTCTACGTGGAGCTTAAAAAATGCAGGAAAAAGCTTCTCTGTACGATAAAAACACTTAAAAACGCAGATTCACATCTGAACCAAAAAAACAGAGAAGATTGTTATTGTGTAGTTTGGTGCAGACAGAAACAAAAAGAAACAGAATTTATGCAACGTGTGAACACGGATTGATAGGCACAAATAAGCAACATGTCATATAGTGACACATAGAAATATAAAAAAATTCTGACTGCTATAAATATGAATGAACAGTCCGGGGCATCTGCTGAATGACCCTTACTGCTAAATGGGTGTGGCTAGGGGTGTGGCTAGGGGCGTGGCCAAAATTTGCCGCGGCGCGCTGCGCGCGCCGCATACTTTGTCCCTCTTTCCTTTCTTGAAAAGTTGGGAGGTATGGGATTACGAGATGTCATCCAGTACCATAAAGATACAAGAGACAGCATGAGAAGGGATCGTGGTGGCACTGAGCACAATATGTATTTTCCCATCGAAGCAGACTGTGCAATTGAAGGACATGAATAGACCACTTTTTCAAAGACATGCAGGGGCACCTATAAAGCGGGCTTTACATGCTACGACATCGCTAATGCAAAGTCGTTGGGGTCACGGAATTAGCGATGTCGTTGCGTGTGACACCTATGAGCGATTTTGCATCGTCGCAAAAACGTGCAAAATCGCTCATCGGTCCATCGGTCAATCGCTCATCGGTCCATTCTCAAATATTGTTGGAGCTGCAGGTACGAAGTAGTTCGTTGCTTCTGCGGCAGCACACATCGCTCCGTGTGACGCCGCAGGAACGAGGAACCTCTCCTTACCTGCCGCCACCCAAAATGCGGAAGGAAGGAGGTGGGCGGGATGTTACGTCCCGCTCATCTCCGGCCCTCCGCTTCTATTGGGCGGCCGCTCAGTGACGTCGGTGTGACGCCGCACGGACCACCCCCTTAGAAAGTAGACGGATCGCCGGTCACAGCGACGTCGCAGGGAAGGTAAGTATGTGTGACGGTCCGGGCGATGCAGTGCGACACGGGCAGCGAGTTCCCCGTGTCGCACATCCAATGGGGGCGGGAAGGCACGCTAGCAATATCGGTACCGATATCGCAGCGTGTAAAGCGGCCTTAAGGGTTTAAAGAGATTTTAGAGACCTCATGTAAATGCTTTTTCATCATGGGCAGATTTTATAAGACATAAAACTGATGACAGGTTCCCATTAAATTGTTAAAGCAACTTCAGGCTCTCATATTAACCACAGTGTGAGCGAGTAAGCTGGAGTAGAAGTGCTGTGAGTGAAAGAAGAACCAAAGCCATCCTGGAAACCAGGAAAGATGGCTATTGGGGCATATATTATCACATTAATACTACATTAAACACACATTTACACAGGTTTAGCTATTGAAAAAGGATTGAGAATGCTTCTTGAAAACTAGCGGATTTACAACTATTGCAAGACGAGGCTTGAAAGTGGGACTTGATAAATCTACTGAGCGGAACTTCTAGTGCTCTGAGTACTCTTTCTTCATCTTTTAAGTTTTTTCACTTAACTGAATTGTTATCATTCTTTATGTGTCTGCTCAAGACTTTGGACGGCAGATGAACTGAGTGGAATGGTTATAGAAGTAGAGGACTGTAGAGGAGGAGTGTTCCCAGGTCTTCAGTAGACGTTTAGCACTTTCTACTATTCCGTATCTCTGACTCAAAGCCTTTCATCCTACAATTTATTTAAATTATCATTGTTTCAATTCAGTCCCATTTCTATTTCTGGCTCTTGAAAAGCTTCCCCTCACTTTCTTCATTGACTGTTTTACTCTCTAATAGTTTCATACTGTGTTTTTTATGTTTCCTACTAAATCCCATATTGTCCATCTTAGTCAATTCTCTCTGTTCTCACCTCCAGCTACCGGATAACTCACATCACTCACATTAAAATAGTTTTCAGTCTTCTGAAAAAATATATGCGAACAAAGAAAGATGGATTGTAGACAATGAGGAATGTTTAAATGTTTACAAATATTTCTCCATCATGTCACATGACCATAAGTGATTTTAAATGATTTTACAGTAAATTACAGTATTTTTTTTTTTGTTTAAATAAGTAATAGTTATGCATTTAAATAATATAAATGATGTATTCCCTAATATTGATGTTTTACAAATATGACATGAAAGAATTTTCCCTTTATAGAGGTTGGTCTGGACTAAGATATTAATGACCCACCACCTTCGGTGGTCTGCTCCCCGGTCACCTCCAGAGAGCAAAAGGGAAGTGATTGGTTTCATTGATCCTGTCTGGGTGTGGAGGACATCGGGCCACACGGGTGCCACGTTCCTTGAGTGTGTTTGGGTACCTGTAGGGGTGCGTGGCACTCACTTGCTCCTCTGATGATACAACCTTGTTCCCAGAAGCTTCTGTGTAGGAATCACACCACACCAGGGTTTCTTTAACAAAACACAATTTACTTACAGATAACAGTTTCATGGCAGACATAGCATTTGGCATCCTATTTTCCTCCCAAAGGTACTCTCTGTCCATTAAGATTCCCACTATGGGTACATCAGCAGTCTTTCTTCCGTTACCATAAACTCACACTATGGGTGCAACCGCAACTTCTCTGTCCTCCATTCTCCTTAGGGACCACAGTACCCCAGGAACAGCCCCTCTTCCCTCTTCCAACTCCTTGTCTGTTTGTTACCCTGACAGCTTCACCAAGCCCACCGGGATGAGCCTTGGGCTACTGACCTGCAGAGATTGGTCTCATGAATTAGGAGCAGCTTTCGCAATTAGGCCCGCATCCTGCCTTGTACGTTGCCTGAAGCTTCTCTTCTCTGAGGCTCATTTCTTCATGCCCTGGAGTAGTCCTGCATCAGTATCCCCGGTGAAAGGAAACTTTGATTGCTCACCCGCACATCAGACTAGAGCCGTGGGCTCACACAATAGGGTTTCATCTAGGCAGTGGTAATGTAAGTGACGTGCCCACGGGGTCTGGGGGGGTTACTCGTCACCGGGCCAGTGTAGGGGGGTGGGATCTCACACCCTGGGGGTGTCAATAAAGATGGATGGGTTATTTACAGGGGAGCAGAGTGCTAATATAGGAGCCGCCGCCGCGAGAGGTATCCTCTGGGGCAGATGGTAGCGCAGCTCAGTTGGTACAGCTTTCCACAAGCAGAGCTCAGGTCCAGGGATGATGAGAGTTGTGGTCTTTGATGGTGGCGGGGTGCGAGGGCAACCACACCGGCAGTGATTGGATGACACAGGGATTGCAGTCAAAGTTCTTTACTCACTGAGATGTCACCGCCTTTGGAGTGAGGGAATCTGCTGTTATGAGCTCCAGCTGATCCGGGATAGTTCGAAGGTCAAGGCCGGTGTTACTTCTGTGTGTCCTTTCTATTGGTAATCCCTGCACCCCAGCACCTGGTCAGTCACCGGCACTTGTCACACTCCCCGTGAGCCCTGGGATCCCCCTTCTTCCTAAGAACCCGGGCCGAGGCTCTCCAGCTCCAAGCCACGGGTCGCTTGTTCTTTTATGTCCGCTCTATCTTGTCTGCTGTTGCCTCTCCGCCGGTCCAGACTCGACTCCTCTCTATGTGATGTTGCCTCTCACTTCCCCCCCAACCGTGCCTCACCTCTCGGGTTACCGAACTAGTGGGCAGGAGGTGCCATACCTCCTGATGGCCACCCCCAGCACCTACCCTAGCTCAGTCTCGGTGGGAGGGCAGCTAACTGTGTGTTGTATGAATTGTGGTGTGCACCGGTGAATGACCCTCGTCTGAGGTGCAGCACCCCGTGGCGCCTGAAACCTCAGGGGTGCCACATAAGCACATAGCAGTACTTCAGATCCATGTCACACATGATGCCTTCTCTTACTGCTAGAGATGTGTCAGTCTCGACCGATCCGACACAAAATGTCAGCTCCTTGCTGGGAACGACAGGAGCTGGCACACCAGTGAGAACCACTAAATTGTCTTAATGGCTCTTAATGGTGTATAAGACCCAACCCACAATTTAATTTGCTCTTTGCAAGTGGGTGAAGTTTTAGCAGTGGGTGGGCGGGGTTTCAGCCCTATTAACATAATCTTAAATACGTGTTCACCTTAATTGGTATCCATTTAGGATCCAAAAGATCTGTCTCTTTTTGGTGAATGGAGCCATGTGAGCGGGATCACCAAAAAGAGCTGGACTGTCCATCACTACTTACTGCCCTCTCTCTTAACCAGGAAGTCTCTCACTCCTCAACACTAGTCCCACTGCCCAGCGAGTTAAACCTGATATTAAATGTTTCTACTACTAACAAAGTTCATCTACATAACATTCCTATACTTTACCTTACTTCCAATAAATGACATCCTAAACCTATATCTCTCACTACAAATACTTAATATTCCCAATTCTGCTATGTCTGGTAAAATCTATATCTTAAAATATAGCTTTTCTGACTAACACACTTCACTACACATTGGTAACACATTTACATCACATAGCATACATAACCATACACTTTACATTGCAGGGGGCTATGCCACCCTCCTACATCAGGTGTCCCAATGTGAATCAGCGATATTATCTTCAAAGGCTCCTTAAGGTCCAGTTGGGGACACGCCAGTGCCTTAGTATAGAGACTTTAGAGGTCAATTGTTGTTCGGAGTGCTCCATCATCTGTTCCCACAATTTAATCAACTTGCAATACTCCTGTGATTCCTGCTTACTTTCAGTCATGCTTACTAAGCCTCTATCGGACACTTTCTGCAATAATCTACATATTGCAGTAAGCATAATGTACTGTTTCTGAACTCTGTTCACATAGTGCATTCATCATGCAAATCTCCTTCTGTCCTATTGATTATTCCTCTGATTGCTACCTCCTCGATAATCCATTGGTTGCTGAATATCACACATTGTTATTGGACTCTGTTGATACTGTGGATTCATCCTTGCAAAATTCCTGTGACTCCTCTTCCTTCCCCTGTGTACTGCTTCGAAATAACCATTTTTCTCTTAGTCATCCCTGCTGGTTCTGTGGTTTCTGTGGTTAGCCTTCTGGGCCAATGCCCTGGGTTTCTGTCCACCCTGACCTGCTGTTTTGTGAATCAACCTCTATCTGCTGATCGATTTGATGGGAAATTATGGGAATATTGTTTTTGTAGCAATTTTTGTTTTATCAGTATGCACAGTATGACCCTTGTTCATGTGAATGGGGTTTCCTACAAAGCATGTAGCCATTGGTACCACAATGTCAGAGAAAACTAAGGATCTTGGGAGGACTAATATTAGAACCACCATCAATGATGGAAGCAATTTACTATTATTTCTTGTAATAGGACAAAACATTTTAATGTTATTCATGGTAAAGCCAATGTGAGTGAGCAGCTGTTTTCACATCACTTCAACATCCTAATTGGTTTAATGTCTGGACTTTACATCAATAAAAAACTCTAAACTTTTTACTATTTTTTGTTTGAAATAGCAGAAACCTTTTTCTATTGATTTCTGAGTCTACCACATTTTCTCTACTAGAATCAGCAGTTTCAAACAGGATTGTCTTAGCCTGCAGTTCCTGGGTACAATCACATATTGTCTCCTGTACTGGGGTTTGTGATCTGAGTCTCACATTGCCTTGTGAGACGCTGGATAATAAACACGTTTGTTTTTTTTTAGTGCAGCAAGTGTTAAGGACTTTTTCCTTGCTGGTAGTTTCTTGTTAGTTCATCTCAGGAACAACCTGTTTGTGACCACTCCCATTCCCTTTAAATAGCACATGTCCCATCGCCTAATGCCGGGTATAAAATTGCATCCAAATCTGAACTGACCACCGTTGAAGAAGGAAGTCTGTGAAAGCTCTTGGAGCTGTGCCCTTTGCAGCCCTAAGGTTAGGCTGCAGCTTCTGGCGCATATCCTATTGTCTGCGTCTCCCTGTCTGTCTTCCTTCCCCTGTGTTTTTTACAGTAGTGGTGACAACTAGTGCATTCACCGACCTTTGCACTATATAGGGTGTGTGGAGGGACAGTTAGGGACTATCCATGTGATGATAAAGATTCGTATAGGAACATTAGGAGAGCTCAGAGTTCAACACAGGTTAGTGTCAGGAGGTGCCCCAACCCCCACTCCAATTCGTCAGGGCTTTTCTTTCAATTTCCTTCTCCATTGTAACCTCTGTGTGCCCCAGTCACCCCCTTGTCTGTGTGGGACACATATAGACTTGAGTTCTCTTTATCTATTTGCTTAGTATTTTTGGGGTGTATTAGATGACCACCCAAGGGGAGCTATGCCTCAAATCTTATAAATTATTAACATAGTTTTATATATATATATATATATATATATATATATATATATATATATATACTGCATAAAGGGCATGCTATGTCTCACGTAGACAAGTGGATTCTCAAAGACCTTGGTTTGAATGAACAGCTGTTAGGTAACATGGGCATTGGTCATTGGTACAGCAAGGTTACCCAGTTGTAGCATAATCCAAGAGAAGGAGGACAATTGGACACATGGGATCTGATGAAGCAGTGCTAAAGCAATAATAACTGGTATAGCTGAGCAGTAATCAATGAGGGAGTTGGGTAGACTCAGCAGTGAGGATTTATCGTAGATGAGCTTAATTGCCCGGAAGGTCCAACGTAAGAGCTGACCCGGCAATATAAAAAAGAAAATTTGTTTCAGCTCACCCCATTTTCCAGTTTGGAACCATGGGTAAATCCAATTAACGTTGAGCGGTGCACAGATAGCTGAATATCGGAAATCCAGTTTTGTTTCAGAATGAAGAAAGAAATGGGATCCAGCAACTCATTCAGAATTTAAAACGAAGCTTGTACAGGGGTTTCCCCGAGAAACATCAAGAATAGAGCTCTGACCAGATTGATTAACTACCAGATAAGTTACTGGATCCCCTTCCTTTCTTCATTCTGATCTGGGAATATGGCAGAGATGGATCAAAGATGTAGTTTGCAGCAGAGTCCTATATTTTGGAATAGATCCAATGATATGTCCAATGATATAGTTGGGTCTGTGGCACAGTCCACAATAGTGTAACAAAGTGAACCCAATGATGTAGCAGAGCTTTGTTTGCAACTGAGTCCACAAATGCACACATGGCACAATGGCATAGCACAGCTGGCTTTTCAGCAGAGTCCACAATTTCAGACATGGCACAGCGTTATAACAAAGTTGGTCAAGAGGTGAAGCAGAGTTAGATTAACAATTGCAGAGCTGGCACAGTTGCAGATGATATTGTAGAGCTGGGTTTCCATCAGGGTACAGTAGTGTGCAGGGTTGGAATCCACAGTAACATTATATACCCAAATTCTCAGGTGGCATTGCACCTTCTGTGCCCGGCTAAATGGCAAAAAAACAAAGCAAATGATCAAAAAAGAGGAATTGAGTATAAAGACCAAAGAAAAAAATCCCCTTAAAAAAAAAACTTTATTTAATACTAATTAAAACTGTATACCCTAGAACCATTAATATAGTCCTACCAGACCGTGGTCAAGTGAAGGGGGGTGCAAAACACAAAAATAAGGTACAGGAGAAGGGGTAGTGGTGAAAAGGGGGACAGTATTCACTAATACTTTCAAGAATTATGATGGTTATAAGGGGCGCTATATCTGACGATTAGCCCTCACTGTCACCTACCTACCAGCGGAGTTTCACCAGGATGTTTTGGGTGTCCCCCACTCCTGTGATGCCCTGGCAAAACCAGGTAGTCACACAGATAGGCCCCCACATAACACCTTCCCACACAGGGTTACATACAGCCGACCTGAAATCCTAGTCACCCCCCCTTTGTGTCGTACAGACACACCAGTGGGCCGGACCAGGCGGATGAGAAATGCCCACCTAGCGATCTGGAGAACCCAGGGGCGGGAAAGCAGTCAGTTTTTTTAGTTGAGAGTTGGAGTGAGTGGAAGAGTTTGGAGGTGCTAGTTGACAGGCGTCGGGATTGGAGCCCTGGCGTACTGGCTAGGTGGCAGACAGTGGCCAGTGTCAGCAGGAGACGGGAAGATGGCTGCCGGAGATCCGAGGTGGACCGGGGCAGGGTTGTAGCCCGCCGGTACCGACACCGGAGAACCGACCCGGAAACTGTACACACAAGGGGGTACTTGGACCCTGAAGCCAGGACCAAAACCAACGGCCTATCTAATTAACCAATTGAGGGCAGGATTATAGGTCCTGTCCCAACCTAAGTCCCAAAAAGAGACAACCACCCACCGAGAGGGATAGGGCATCCACCAGGTCCCAAGGGTCAGAATCAGTGGGCAAGGCTCCCAACCAAAGGACTGGGAGCGGACCCCCGTGTGTCACGCCGGGAGGTCCAACACACAACACGAAGCCTGCAGAGGAGAGAGACATTGACTACTAGCCTGGGTGTGGGATCAGATACACCCGTCTGTGGCTGGCCACCAACACCTTGGTTTACCAAAAGGACTTTGTGTTTATTGACTCCACACATCAGTGCAACTTCATCCAGCACCAGGCCAACCGAACTTTAAGTTTACTGGTCCCTGCAACCCTGCACAACCCTGGGCCCTGGGGCATCCATCCCTTCCCACGGAGGGGTTAATATCCAGCTGCCATCCCATCGCCGCCGGGTACCTCATAACAGCAGCGGTGGTGCCACATCTCACCACACACCGTGGGTGGCGTCACAGACTAATTACAGCAAATCCCGTACAAATACGTCCCCCTTTTATTCGAAGTGTCCACACGTCCCCCAGGTCCGGTAGAGTCCCTCAAGCCATACCACAGATTCGGATCCGAGCAGCACGGCTGCTGGCACGGGGGCGGCACACTCCTCGTCGACTCTTCCCTACCTTACCCTATATTTGGCAAAGATTAAGCCCCATCACCATAAATAATTGTGGAAGTGAATCGTCCCAAAAAACCTGTCAGAGGTCAACAAATGTCAATTATTAAGTCCTCCTCAGTTAACACTAGAAGTCCCAGAGAGGGGTAATTTAACATTTCTACCTTTGGAATCCAGAGACGGGTCGAATGACCTGAAGGATTTTAGCTAACATCCTATAATCACCGTCTTTTGTTCTGTACTTAAGGCCATTACTGTCGCACCACAGGAGGTTGTTGTTTTCCATTGAGTTTAGCCATTTACTTTATAGTTAAGGCTGCTTTACACCAGACAATCTATCGTGCGATAGATCATCGGGGTCACGGTTTTTGTGACACACATCCGGCATCGCTGGCGATGCCGGCCTGTGTGACACCTCCTAAAGACGCAGTATCGCTCACAAATCGTGAGTCGTGTACTGCTCGCTAGGTTCCATAATATCATTTAATTTAGTTGTTCATCGTTTCCGTGGTAGCACACGCCGTTCCGTGTGACACCCCGGGAACGATTGAACAGCAGCTCACCTGCGTCACGCGGCCGACGCCGGCTATGTGAAGAAAGGAGGTGGGCGGGATGTTTACATCCTGCCCATCTCCGCCCCTCCGCTTCCATTGGCCGGCGGCCGTGTGACGTCTCTGTGATGCCGAACGTCCCTCCCACCCAGGAAGTGGATGTTCGCCGCCCACAGCGTGGTCGCACGAGAGGTAAGTACGTGTGACGGGGGGTTACTGACTTTGTGCGACACAGCAATGATTTGCCCGTGATGCAAAAAGGACGGGGGCGGGCACGATCGATTGTGAAATTGCACAATCGGTCGTACCGTGTAAAGCAGGCTTATGTTCTATTCAGTTTATTCAGTTTCATTTGAACCTCTGTTGGGACTTCAGGGAGGAGCTCAAAATTTCTGGGACTTCTAGTGTTCAAGGCTCAAGGTCAAACTGCCTGAGTCTACAAATTAGATTAATACTCATAAAGCACAAACACCAGATGTATAAAGTATAGACGGAAAACATAATATTGTCAAAATTCCCAGCAGGGACTTATCTGCCAGTTTCCGCAAAAACCTAGTCCCAACGGGTTTCCCCCCCAGACTTCTTGGGGTTGCTCAGGGAACCTTAACAGGACAATAGTCCAGGAACAAAAAAAACATCTAGTGATGTCCATTCCAGGAGCAAACAATACAGGTGCCTGGATAAAGTCCCAAGACTGAGACTATTTCATGCCAACAGTGGGATAATGGGACACTCCAACCATCAGGTAGCTAAATGGCCCTGAAGATTGAGATCACAGGAGCCTTGGCAAACCAGCCATCAGTGGTGCAAAGGAACCAAGCACCAGAAGACACAGGACTGAGCACTTGGCACTGGATCCAGGAGAGATATCGGTGCACCAATAAAGGGCAGCTTATTAGGCTTTGCATTTACACTGAAATTTCCCAGCAATTTCAGTGGATATGACTATGAGAATGTGTTTATGGCGGAGAGTACTTTACTTAAGTCTCCTATGTAAACACAATATTGCATTAATTTTTCAGCAGTCCGGGCAATTACACTGGATAAGCACTAAAACATTATAGATTTAATATAATCTTGGAGGTTTAGTGAAGTCTTTTCTGCATCATAATATGAAACTAACAATTTCTATTGAACAGCAGCTCTTGCCGCCATAAACTCCAATAATTAGGTGCTGTATGGGAACAGCTGCCTGGAAGCCTTGCTGCCTCTCGAAGAAGCTACTTTACTGGGTAATAGTATCAAGCAATTGCTGGCAAACAATGCCAGGCAGCTGCGGCTTGTAACTGCGCTTCTGTACGTCGTCTGTATGCAAAGCTTTACCTTCACAAGAATGGCGGGCGCGGAATGTGAATGACCATGAGCTCATATATTGCCTTTGTCTTTCAGACGTAGTATGGGTTCACTAGGGCTGCCAGTTAACAGATGGGTTGAATATTTGCAGACAGCACTCATGTGCATATACCATATAAAAATCCACATAGTAAAATCAAATATTGCCCAAATAATATGCAGCAGCCAAATAATACTCTCCTAAAGAGCTCATATAAAGCCGCCATTTGGTTCTTCTCGCATAATACTGCTATTCAGCTTCTGAAATAATATTACATATTAATACTGGGCAGCTTTAATATGTTTCTTTTATCAGGAGCCCCCTAGAAAATGAGGGCTGTTGTCCAGTCTGCCACCACTGAATCTAACCTTGACCTCACAGAGATATTGACAATCAGATAATAGATGTAACAAAGCAGTAGAGATGCCTCTGGCATTTTACAATTTTATGCTCAGGATTGGTCATGAGCGAGCATGTTCAGCACTGCTCGTTACTCAATCAACCATTAGAGTGCTTGTGTAGACGCGGTGCTTGGCCGAGTATCGCAGGTGCTCGAATGATGTGAGCAGGCTCCCTAGTGAGAGCCATTTGTAGTCTCTGAATGGCTCTCCTGGGGGAAAAATCAATGTTGTTGGACATAGTGTGACCTCCCCCCCACCAAAAAAAACCCCGCCCTCCCACCAGAAATACTCTGCTTATGGCTGGTTGTATGTGGGCAGAGACCTGAACACGCCAATCATTGACCTTCCATAATGCCTGTTACTTGCATCAAGCTCGTCCAAGCTTGTGACCAGCTCGAATCGAGTACCGGGCATTCGAGCACTTTAGTGCTTGCTCAACACTAGTCATGATGATTTGGCCCCCTTTAACCCATTTGTTTCTTAAGATGCACTCTCCCATTTCACATCATATGTGTCTTTGAGGCTGCAAATTTGAGTCGTGAGATGTGCACCCTGACCTCTAGTGCCAAGCCCATAAAATCTTAAAATGGTGCTGCTTGGACAGCCCACAACTTTACACTGGTTGTGATAAGTCCCCCAGATTATCTGCATTAGACAACGTGATATAATAGATGCAAGACATTATGGGGAAGACTGTACCGCGACGCCTGACATCATTAGCCCACTCTATGAGCCTTCCGCAGGGAACTGGGCTTTTTTTTCTTTGCAATCCTTGCAAATTGAATCACAAATTGTTCTAATTTGCAAGAAATGAAGAATTTCAGGAAAATTGACTCAAAGTCTTCCCTTGGTAGATGAATCAGGTTATCCCTAGTTTTCACATAAAAAGAATTTGCTTCAATTTATGAGGCATCCCTTTGGTCTCATGATGTTTGATGTTTTGTAAGACTCCCTACTAGAGATGAGCGAACCCGAGGTTCGGTGTTTCAGTGTTCGTACCGAACATAGCTGCTTTATGTATGCAAACCACTCGCGCGAGCCGCTTGGCCAGTGTTTGAACACCTTGCACTGGAGGTAACAACAGCATCATCAGATATAGTGTTCACCAAACAAAAAAAATGGGAAAACTCTTCCAACCCGCCCTCGGAAGTGATTTGTTTATGGCTGGCTGCATGTGGGTGGAGACATGAACTGCCCAATCAGTGACTTCAATTGGGGTACAGGCAGAATCGGACTAGCTACCGGAGGAACCTCCAGTAATACCAGGCCTGGCCTGGCTGTGGTTACCTGCATTGTACTCCAGAGCTCTCATCTAAGCTCCGGAGTGCAGTCTGGACTGAACTCAGGGTTTGCAGGACTGAACTGCGAGCGCCAAATGATTCCCCGGTGATTGGACAGGCCGGGCTGAACTCCAGAGCTCAGATGACAGATTTGGAGTGCAGCCCGGCCTGTCAACAGCTGTCATGAACTGAACCGCAATCGCCGGGGAACCAGTCAGCGCTCACAGTTCAGTCCTGAAAACCCTGAGTTCAGTCCAGGCTCCACTCCTGAGCTCAGGTGAGAGCTCCAGAGTTCAATCCAGGTAACCGCAGCCAGCCTGGTATTACTGGCGGTTCCACCGGTAGCCAGTCCGACACTGGGTACAGGTCAAGTCCGTGTCCCAAACCGAACTTTATCTAAAGTCCAACAGAACCTGCCAAACCGAACTTCCACAGGTCTGCTCATCTGTACTCCTTACCCCACTATATCACTTCTTACCTCTTACGTTGTTTGATTCCTTACAAGGTTCCTTTTTTTACTTTATAGTAATGTCTAGCTTATTGTATGCTTCATATTTGTTTTTATTGCCTGAAAAAATAGAATATGTTAGGGAATTGCATAAATAGCAATTCCACATTCAGTGTTTTTATCAGAATCCCTCCCTTTGGTCATGAGAGTATTTCAATAACAATCTGCAGGATGACGATGATTTTAGAGTTCCCCGGGTCGCCCTGCAGATCTGAGCCTCAGCGGTCCCTTATTCTTCAGCATCATACGATTATCATCATCCTCAGAGCCGTGTCTGCCGCACAGGCGGCTGCACCTGGAGGCTGTCGTTATTATATATTTTTTTCCTTTAAACCAAAGAAATATGAATAGAGAATCATCATCGCAGTGGGAATAAATCTATAAAGTATAGTAAGCTTTTACCTAAGAAAATCATATTGCAATTTCCTTTTTTCTTTATTTAAGTGTGTTGGTGATTTATGTAGATATGTCAGAGCCGCAATGTTAGTAAATTTCCCTTTGGTCCTACCATTTCCCGTCCGTCCTACAGAGATAGTAATAATGTTTTAATGAAAGCTCCTACCCTCCTGGGTTACAAAGTAATGCTTTATAATGATTTCATACAATTCCCCAACTTGGAAACTGGAGGCTTTTTACATCACTATGTAAATCTCACTTATAGTTGTTTTTTTCTGTTGTTTTTGTTTTTTTTTTTGCTGGGATCCTAATTATTTTCTATACCTTTACAATTAACGGCTATTAACTATGGGGTGAATTTCCCCGTGATATCTACAAAGGGCAGAGATATACAGATCAATCATGGATGCACATAAAATCTCTATATATCACATTTATCTGATGAACAAACAAAGCAAGTTCTAGAACTGCAATTATCAAGATTGGTTTGGTGATTGAAATATCCAATGCAATTTCCTCATCATCTCACAGTAAGGAAATACCGTAGTACTGATAGGAAAGTTTACTGTCAGATTATTGGGTTTTATAGGGTGCTTAAGCTGTGCATGCTGATGGAACACAGCCAAAATTGTAATTTCTAGATGGCTGAGCCATGTGTGTATGAGAATGAGTATAAAAAGATACCCCATTATTGATACACCCCTCATATTTTTGTAATTTTTTTATTACTTATTATTAGGGATGATTGAATGCCTCAAATATTCGGCTTCACAAATAGGTCGCCTTTATTCGACTATTCGCGAATATTCGATGCGCAATGTAAGTCTATGAGAAACCCGAATAACAACTATTCGGAACTATTCGGGCTTCCCATAGACTTACATTGCGCATCGAATTTTCGCATAGCGGCGACCTATTCGGAAAATATTCGCGAAGCCGAATAGTTGAGGTATTCGATCATCCCTACTTATTATCTTTTCATGGGACAACACTGAAGATATGACACTTTGATCCAAAGTATTTAAAAAAAAGTATGAACAGGTGCTAGCTGAAAAAACATAGTAAATATAAGATGCATACAGCTGCACACTATATTGTACCTGGATTATAAAGATTAACTTGCCGTTGGTGTCCAGTCTTACATGCCTTGGCCAATACATAAACTAAAAATCTCATTTTTTTATATAGCAGTAATGCAGTACCAGAGTTCCCTTATACATTGTTGGCTTTTTAGTGTGCAGCTGTATGCATCTTATATTTACTATGTTTTTTCAGCTAGCACCTGTTCACTCTTGTAGGATGTGCGGGTCAATTTTTTAAATATTTGTAATGAGTCACTTTCTGACTGAGCACTCTGCCCTATAAACCAGGTTGTGTTCATAACCTATATAGCAGAAGTCTAGCTGCCCAAACATGGAGGTTAGTCCAAATAGTGGCATTTCAAGTTAGATTTTTTTAGTCTAGTTGCCCAGACACGGATGTTTTTAACCTAGATAGTGTCATTTAAGTTAGGTACCCGGATTAAAGAGATTACCTTGCCGTTGGTGTCCGGTCTTACATGCATTGGCCAATTCATAAACTAAAAATCTAATTTTTTTATATAGCAGTAATGCAGTACCAGAGTTCTCTTATACATTGTTGGCTTTTTAGTGTGCAGCTGTATGCAGCTTATATTTACTATGTTTTTTCAGCTAGAACCTGTTCACACTTGTTGGATGTGCGGGTCAGTTTTTTTTAAATATTTGTAATGAGTCACTTTCTGACTGAGCACTCCGCCCTATAAACCAGGCTGTGTTCATAACCTTTATAGCAGAAGTGTAGCTGCCCAAACATGGAGGTTAGTCCAAATAGTGGCATTTCAAGTTAGAATTTTTAGTCTACCTGCCCAGACACGGATGTTTCTAACCTAGATAGTGACATTTAAGTTAGGTTCCCGCATTATAGAGATTACCTTGCCATTGGTGTCAGGGCTTACATGCATTGGCCAATACATTATCTAAAACTCTCATTTTTTCATATAGCAGTAATGCAGTACAAGAGTTCCCTTATACATTGTTGGCTTTTTAGTGTGCAGGTGTATGCATCTTATATTTACTTTGATCCAAAGTAGTCAGTGTACAGATAGTATAACAGTGTAAATGTGGTGTTTCCTCTAACTCAACACACAGCCATTAATGTGTAGACCACAAGCAACAAAAGTAAATACACAGCTAAGTAAAACTGGCCAAATCATGCCTAAAGTGTCAATATTTTGTGTGGCCTTAAACTCTCTTGGACATGGAGTTCACTAGAGCGTCACAGAAGCCACGGGAATCTTCTTCCACTGCTTCATGATGATACAAAGGAGTTGGTGGATGTTAAAGATCTTGCACTCCTCCACCATCCAATTGAGGATGCCCCACAGGGTTTAGCTCTAGAGACATGCTTGGCCAGTCCAGCACCTTTGCCCTCAGTTTCTTTAGTAAGGCAGTGATCATCTTAGAGGTGTGTTTAGGTCATTATCAAGTTAGAATCCTTCCCTGCGTCCTATTAACCAAACGGAGGGGATCATGCAATGCTTCAGTATCTCACAGTACATGTTGGCATTCATGGTTCCCTCAATGAACTGTAGTTCCCCACAGCCGGCAGCACTCATTCAGCCCCAATCCATGACACTCCCACCACTATGCTTGACTTTAGGCCTGTACTCCTCACCTGGTTGCTGCCAAACATGCTTAGCATGTTCCTCACCCCTGTAACCTCTGCAGCAATACTGGAAGCACTCATGTGTCTATTTTGAAAAGACAAGCTCTAGATTTGATGCTAAGCACATGCGTTCAACTACTTTTTTTGACCATGGCCAACCATTGTAAGGCCTGTTCTGAGTGGTACCTTTTGTTAAATCTCTGTATGGTCTTGGTCACCGTACTGCAGCTCAGTTTCAGGTTGTTTGTAGGGATGAGTGAACCCAAACTATAAAGTTCAGTGTCCGTACTGAACACTTTTGACTGTACATTCCTGATCAGGTCTGTCACCCGAGCTTGTTCAAAGGATGCAGAGCAGTCAGTCAGCAAACTTGTAGGCTGTGAACACTTCTGGAGCTACCCGACAATAAGTATAATAGCAGGTCTGCTAAGCAGAAAATGTAATGCCCAATAGTCCAGAAAGTAACAGAAATGCAGCAGGGACTAAAACTTAACTTTTACTAGTAGCTAGATAAAATCAATAATAATAATAAAGTGCTTGTGCATAAATTGTGCAAACAACAACAAAGTGCCACATGGCAGCGCATAGGCTTGATCTCACCCAAGCTTCATCCATGGGCTGGACTGCACATCTGTCCCAAGGTGAGAGGTCACAGGTCGGAAGGATAAGGTGGACAGGTATACTACAAACCCTGTCGTGCCCCGTGAATGAACTTCCGCCCTGACAAGGGCAGCACCCAAGTAGAATGTCTGCCCCGCAACCAAAAAACAAATAGTTCCTCCCGACGCGTTTCCCTCTCAGTGATGAGAGTTCCTCAGGGGAGACGGAGGAAAAAATTGGGAGAGATCGACCTGCAGTGGCAGGGATCAGCACAGGCCAAAAAGGTGATGGACCTATGTGTGCTAGGCAAATGGTGGCGCCATTTGCAGGTCGATCTCTCCCAATTTTTTCCTCCATCTCCCCTGAGGAACTCTCATCACTGAGAGGGAAACGCGTCGGGAGAAACTATTTGTATTTTGGTTGTGGGGCAGACATTCTATTTGGGTGCTGCCCTTGTCAGGGCGGAAGTTCATTCACGGGGCACGACGGGGTTTGTAATATACCTGTCCACCTTATCCTTCCGACCTGTGACCTCTCACCTTGGGACCGATGTGCAGTCCAGCCCATGGATGAAGCTTGGGTGAGATCAAGCCTATGCACTGCCATGTGGCACTTTGTTGTTGTTTGCACAATTTATGCACAAGCACTTTATTATTATTATTGATTTTATCTAGCTACTAGTAAAAGTTAAGTTTTAGTCCCTGCTGCATTTCAGCTACCCGACAATCCAGCAATGGCTTCAAAGTGAAAGTGATGCCAGGTTTGTTAGACTGCGGGTCACAGCCATGTCCTGCAATCCAACAGCCCGGCAGAGGCTTTAAAGTGAAAGTGAAAGTATTGGCATAGCTGTGATTGGCTAGGGAAATCAATGTAAAAAATAAAAAGGATGCAAAATAGTTAAAGCAGTACATACCGTCTCAACTGTGTGGCTGTAACACTACTTCCAGTTCTGCTCATTTAAGTTCATACATACTCACTGCTTCCCCCACCCACCATCTCTGTCATTGTCTGTGATTGGCTACAGTCAGATTGCTGGTGTGCCGGCATCTCTGATTGGTTACCTTCACAGAGCCCGAGTAAAGTGTAAAAATATATAAATAAATACAATTAAGTAGGGTGCGCCATATATAAATACCCAGTGCAGGAAAAGCATACCACTACAGGCTGCAGCCCCTAGCTGTGTGCGATATCTAGGATATGTGTCAAAATAAGAGGGACCCCATGCGTTTTTTTTTTGTTTTTTTTAAATTATTAAAATAAATAATTTTTAAAAAATGGTGAATTTTTGATACTCAATTTTGATACCCAGCCAAGATAAACCTTTACTCGGCTTATCCTGATTACCCTGATGCAGTGCCAATCAGGGAAATATAAGGGGTTAACAACAGCTGTAATTTTTCAAAAATAAGAATTGTCATCAAGCCGTAGATTAGTTATGGAAGGGATCTATGAGACACCCCCAGTACTAATCCTGTAAGTCAACAGAAATAAAACACAAACACTGTAAAAAAAAAATATTTGAAATAAAATATGCACACCTTCTTTCACCCCTTTATTAACCCCAAAAACATCCCTGAAGATCCAACGTAATCTATATGATGTCCCATAACAACCCCGGCACTGCTACATCAGGAGCCTGGAGAGAGGGGAAACATGTCTGCTCTCTACAGGCTCTGGGAAACAGTGACTGCCGAGGGGGTGCCTGGCTGTGAGCAGTGACGTCACTCAGTTTACTGGAGGTCATACATGGGATTCCATGGTTCCACGGTCACCTCCGGTGACCTAAATATCGAACTGTCGGAGTGCGGGACATGGCTATGATCCGCAATCCGACGATCCAGCAGTGGCTTCAAAGTGAAAGTGCTGCCGGATTTGTTGGACTGTGGGTCATAGCCGAGTCCTGCAATCCAACAGTCCGTCCGGCAGAGACTTTAAAATGAAAGTGAAAGTGCTGTTGGCCTGCAGAACTTTCACTTTCATTTTGAAGTCGCTGATGGAATGTGGGACTGCAGGTCATCTCTTGGCAAAAAAAAGCATTTTTTTGCATTTTCCTGCACAAAAACCACATCATCTAACAGTTTGGTTAGTTCTGGGTCCTTGCAACAGTAGATGATAACTTTTTTGATATCCCTCTGGTTGCACTTTATTGCATATACACCCTGTGCAGAATTATTAGCAAGTTGTATTTTAGAGGATTTTTTTTTTATTATTGATCAACAACCATGTTCTCAATCAACCCAAAAGACTACTAAATATCAAAGCTTAATATTTTTGGAAGTTAGAGTGGTTTTCTTTTTTTAGATTTGGCTATCTTAGGAGGATATCTGTTTGTGCAGGTAACTATTACTCTGCAGAATTATTAGACAACTTAATAAAAAACAAATATATTCCCATCTCACTTGTTTATTTTCACCAGGTAAACCAATATAACTGCATAAAATTTAGAAATAAACATTTCTGACATGCAAAAACAAAACCCCAAAAAATTACTGACCAATATAGCCACCTTTCTTCATGATGACACTCAACAGCCTACCATCCATAGATTCTGTCAGTTACTTGATCTGTTTATCATCAACATTGCGTGCAGCAGCCACCACAGCCTTCCAGACACTGTTCCAAGAGGTGTATTGTTTTCCCTCCCTGTAGATGTCACATTTTATGAGGGACCACAGGTTCTCAATGGGGTTCACATCAGGTGAACAAGGAGGCCATGTAATTATTTTTTCATCTTTTAGACCTTTACTGGCCAGCCACGCTGGGAAGTAGTTGGATGCATGTGATGGAGCATTGTCCTGCATGAAAATCATGTTTTTCTTGAACGATACCGACTTCTTCCTGTACCACTGCTTGAAGAAGTTGTCTTCAAGAAACTGGAAGTAGGTCTGGGAGTTGAGCTTCACTCCATCCTCAACCCAAAAAGGTCCCACTTCATCTTTGATGATACCAGCCCATACCAGTACCCCACCTTCCCCTTGCTGGCGTCTGAGTCAGAGTGGAGCTCTCTGTCCTTTACTGATCCAGCCTCTGGCCCATCCATCTGGCCCATCAAGAGTCACTCTCATTTTATCAGTCCATAAAACCTTTAAAAAAATCAGTCTTAAGATATTTCTTGGCCCAGTCTTGACGTTTTATCTTATGTTTCTTGTTCAAAGGTGGTCATTTTTCAGCCTTCCTTACCTTGGCCATGTCCCTGAGTATGGCACAGCTTGTGCTTTTTAATACTCCAGTAACGTTGCAGTTCTGAAATTTGGCCAAACGGGTGGCAAATGGCATCTTGGCAGGTTCACGCTTGATTTTCTTCAATTCATGGGCAGTTATTTTATGCCTTTATTGCCCAACACGCTTCTTGCGACCCTGTTGGCTATTTGCCATGAAACGCTTGATTGTCCAGTGATCACGCTTCAAAAGTTTGGCAATTTCAAGACTGCTGCATCCCTCTGTAAGACATCTCACAATTTTGGACTTTTCAGAGCCCGTCAAATCTCTCTTCTGACCCATTTTGCCAAAGGAAAGGAAGTTGCCTAATAATTAAGCACACCTTATATAGGGTGTTTATGTCATTACACCACACCCCTCCTCATTACAGAGATGCACATCCCCTGATTTACTTAATTGGTAGTTGGCTCTCAAGCCTATACAGCTTGGAGTAGGACAACATGTATAAAAATTATCATGTGATCAAAATACTCATTTGTCTAATAATTCTGCACACAGTGTAATGTTGTTTGGTTATGGAGTTTCCATTTTTTGGATAATAGAACAACAGCTCTAATTAAATAACACTGTTTTTAAATCTAGGATACCTTGTCCAGATGACACTAGTTCTTTATTGAATTAATTGGGTGTTAATTACACAAGTAACATTGTGCTTTTATATATCCAATAAGTCTGCAGTGTATGTATGATACATTCGGTACTGTTAACATCAATAAGATATATCCATGGTTTCAAACTCTAAATTCTGGATGATTGCCTGCGATTGCCAATTCTTTCGATTGTTACATGTTCCTGTGTATTTTGGTACTTTATATTATTGATGAATAAAAAAATGTAGATTTTTACACTAAGGAGGAGGTTCGTCACAGCGACATCATACAGCGGCCCACCAATAGAAGCGGAGGGGCGGAGAGCAGCCACATTATCAACACTCCCACCTCGTTCCCGGAGGACACAGTAACGTTGTTGTTCGTCGTTCCCGGGGTGTCACACGTAGCGATGTGTGCTGCCTCAGGAACGACGAACAACCTGCGTCCCAGAAGATCAACGACATTTGCAAAATGAATGACGTGTCAACGAGCAACGATATTTGAGGTGAGATCGTTAGCGGTCACTCGTACGTTTCACACGCAACGACGTCGCTAACGAGGCTGGATGTGCGTCACGAATTCCGTGACCTCAGCGATATCTCGTTAGCGATGTCGTTGCGTGTAAAGCGGCCTTTAGTGATATTATTTTCTGAAATCTGGAAAAGATTGGTGGAAGCTAGGTGGTGGGCACTGCTGTTTTTCTGACTCACGGATACATATGACTTGATGGTGCTTGAACAAACCATTTCTTCGGGTATTTATATTGACCGCACTCACGTTCATATCAGTTCCTCAGATAGTTTAACTCAACCACAATCTCATTGCAAGAAGACTCCAGGAAAAGAAGAATGTTTTAACTAAAAATCTTGTACTAATGATAAATGGAGCAGGTAAAAGACTGATTGTTTTCAGAGGGCAGGCAGCATGTAAAGATGGCTGATACAAAACACTACATGGAGAAGAAGGGAGGGGAATGATGACATCACAGGAGCTACAGGGAGGAGGAAGAGACAAAATACAAGGAAAGTCAAAGCTTCTGCCTAGCAAAAGAAAGGCAATACACAGCAATGAGAACATTGAATAATTTCAAAGTCGTGGGACATGACAGCCATGGTGAAGACTTCTAGGGATTTTTATCCTTTTGCATAGTTACATAGGTTTAAAAAAGACCTACGTCCATCTAGTTCAACCTTCTTGAACTTATACATTTTGTCACTAAGTCACTTATAACCAGTGTGTACTGAGGAAATCATCCAGCCCTTTTTTAAAAGCTGTTATAGTATCTGCCACTACTACCTCTTGCGGTAGGGCATTCCACAGTCTGACTGCTCTAACTGTAAAGAACCCTTTCCTATTTAGCTGCCGGAATCGCTTTTCTTGCACTCTTTAAAAATAAAAAGAAGCCTATTAAAAATATCAAAGACCCGGACTTTCAGTCTCAAGATAAGCAGTTTGAGAAACTTTCTTACCCCCATGCAGCCCTCCCTCACACATCCGCTTACATATAGATTGCTTTTATTGACTCTGAGTGGCAATGCCAGAAGAAACAAAACAATTATTAAAAAGAATCCATCCCGACTCCTCTGATACCAAAGATATGATGATATTTGCATTTGATCTATACCTGTAATTAACAGCTTTGGAACTGTGAGACTTGTGATGCTACTTAGCTATGCTGGATGCCGGCAATTTGTCTAAGTTATGAGCTGGACAGAATATGGAAGTGCTCTCAGGGAAGTGCTTAGGAGTTTTTCAGACACGGAGACGGACCGTCTTTGTTACTCACACATAATTAAGGATAGACCCTAAGCGTACATTTCTTGCTGGCTCTGTGCAGGCTGTCGGTGCTCTACTTCAACCTACATTATTGCTGTCTTGTACCATCACTGTGTTAGATATATTGTATACTCCGGAATTTAATTTCTTTGTTTTATTTTGACATTAAGTGTCTTAACTTCCAAACCGTTCTCAATAAATTATTTGCATGGGTGCAAAGTAAAAGATATTACAATTTACTCAAGGGGCCGCTTATCTACTAAAGCATATTATGGTTCTAATGCGTCTTAACAGTTTATTATTGCATTTTACAACTCTTAATCAAATTGAAGAATTGAGTTTTATGGGTAATTTGTTATAGACCCAAGCGAATGTGTACTAAAGTAAGGAAATAGGGCAAATAATGGCTTTTTATATACGTTGGCATATTCGTGTTTTATAACTTTATTGCACTATACTTTTCACTGTAAGGAAAAATAGTTTAAAGAGAACCTGTCAGTTGTTTTTTCAATTTTCTCCTGAATCTGGCATTGTTTTTCTTTTGTTCTTGCTCCTTTTTATTCATTCTTTCTTGTAAATAAATCTAGGCGAGTTTGAAAAGAGGGCACGATTCTCAAAAAGACAAGTACAGACAAGTGTTAAGGACCACACCCACTTGGCTAACAAGCCTAGATTTACCTACTATAATAATAATCTTTATTTTTGTATAGCATTAACTTATTTTGCAGAGCTTTACATACATCACTAACTCTGTCCCCATTGGGGCTCACAATCTCAATGTCTTTGGAATATGGGGGGAAACCCATGCAAACACACAGATGTTGTCCTTGGTGGGATTTGAACCCAAAACCCCAGCACTGCAAGACTGCAGTGCTAACCACTGAGCCACCATGCCGCCCCACTTACTAGGATGAGGAGGCAGATTTTTGGAACAGAGAACGACAACTAGAAAAAGAAAAACAAAGCCAGATTAAGGAGAAGAGGCACATTTACAGCAAATAAAATAATGACATTTTTATGGCCTACAACCTGGCCTACAACCTGCAACCTGCACTAAGCCCTAGATTAATAATAGGAGGTGTCTATGAGACCTCCCCATTACTAATCTGTAAGTGAAAAGAAATAAACTCAAACACCTAAAAAATTCTTTTTTTGAAATAAAAAAACCAAACAAAAAACAACATCCTCTTTCACCAATTTATTAGCCCCCAGAAGACCAAGGACGCAATCCACATGAGCTCCCACGATGGTTCTAGCTCTGTTACATATGAAGGCACAGTACGGGGCCAAAAAACTGTGTTTTTTTATAGCCACAACCCTTCAAAGAAATGCCATAAAAAGTGATCAAAATGTTGTATCCACACCTAAAATACTATCAATAAAAACAGCAGGTCAACCTGCACAAAAACAAACAAGCCCTCACACTGCTTGATCAAAATGAAAGCATTACGAGACTCAAGAAAATAAGAAAAGCACATTTTTTTATTGAATTGCAGACTTTTTCACTACTAAAAGTTGTTGTCCACTACTAGGATAACCCCTTCTGATTCCACGTGCTTCTCCCAGGTAAAATAATAAAGCCTATACTCAATTCCCTTACCGGCGCCCTTCCTGTGGCATCTGGGCTCTCAGTGACAAGGCTCAAGTGGCGTTGTGACGTCAAGTGAGCCTCTTGTCCAAGCAGCGCTAGCTTTTGCCTCCCCACCTTTGGACCAAACAGTTAATTAACCAGAAGTGAGTGCTACAGCTGTGTTCACTTCCTGTTGATTGTTAGTTTGGTCCGAAGACGGGGAGAAGGGGAGAAGGAAGCTGGTGCTGATTGGATGCGGGGCTCACTTGACGTTACAACCTTACGTGAGCCTTGACACTGCGATCCCAGACAACGTTGGAAGTGCGTCAGTATGGGAGGTCAGTGTAGGCTTTATTATTTTACCTGGAGGCAACATGTGGAATCAGAAGGTGTTGTCCTAGTAGTGGACAACCCCTTTAAATAAAAAAAGTGCAGGAATTTAAATCAATAAATTAAAAGTTTTACTGATTTTACGGTCTGTTTTAGAGAGAACGGATTTATACTTATATTATAATGCAGTTCAGTGGTCAAGGGATTCCATGTCAGAAGGTTGAAGAACTGCTCATTAAAGACCCCTGCTGTAAATGAGGATGATGTACCAGTTATGGATTTCACAATGCTGCAATTATTATTTTATTCAAACCAATTAAAAAATCGTAGCAAAACCACTGTAAAAAAAAAAACCTTCTTTTGTTCTAAAGGTTTGAGCACAAATGAGCACAATTCATAAGGATTGAGTATACAGCGGAGGATGGAAAGAGAAGCCTTTCTTTTATAAATCTCATTGATTTACTTTCCGCCTCAGATCTATAAACAGGAACACAGCACTCATTTAAGTCTTTGACATAATAATCTAAAGCTGTATATTTTTTCCCATTTAAGCCTGATTGTATGTGTAAAAGAAATGTCTTCCTACAAAGACTTGCATCAGCCAGTCTGGCAGCTTGTAAAGGTTCTCCCAGCTATCAGTAGTTAGATTTTACCGATAAACCATGTCGGCTTCAATAGAGATCTTGTAATTTAAAGGCATTTTTATTTTCATTTTTAACTCTTTCAAAAATATTTAACACAAATCTCCTTTGCAATCATTTTTGAGGGCCCCAATGCATTTTAAAGAGGTATCCTCATGTTTGGAAATTATGTCCTAACCATGGGAATGGGATAGAGGATAACTTCCTGATCGCTGGTCAGTCTGACCACTGTGACCGCCAACAATCGGGGCACTGTGGCTCCATTAATTTTTATGGGAGTCTTACAGACCAGATAAATGCAGCACTTAACTATCTCTGGTGTGATCATTAAAGGGAACCTGTCACCAGGTTTTTCCCCTATAAACTGCGGTCATCACCAGTAAGCCCTTATATACAGCCTTCTACAACCCCTGGCAAAAATTATGGACTCACCTGGCTCTGAGGATGTTCATTCAGTTGTTTACTTTTGTTTAAAAAAAAAAGCAGATCACAGACATGGCACAAAACTAAAGTCATTTCAAATGGCAACTTTCTGGCTTTAAGAAACACTAAAAAAAAACCTCATGAAAACATCATGGTTACTTTTCAAAACCAAACAGGGGGAAAAATGATGGAATCACTCAAAAAATTATGGAATCACTCAAAAAATTATGGAATCACACTGTAAATTTTCATTCCCAAAACTAACACCTGCATCAAATAAGATCTGCTCGTTAGTCTGCATCTGAAAAGCAGTGATCACACCTTGCAGAGCTGTTGCACCAAGTGGACTGACATTAATCATGGCTCCAACACAAGAGATGTCAATTGAAACAAAGGAGAGGATTATCAAAGTATTAAAAGTGGGTAAATCATCACGCAATGTTGCAAAAGATGTTGGATGGATGTTCACAGTCACCTGTGTCTAAAATCTGTACCAAATACAAACAATATGGGAAGGTTGTTAAAGGCAAACATACTGGTAGACCAATGAAGACATCAAAGCATCAAGAAACTTAAAGCAATATGTCTCCAAAACAGGAAATGCTCAACAAAACAAATGAGGAATGAATGGGAGGAAACTGGGGTCAATGTCTGTGACCGAACTGAAAGAAACCGCCTAAAGGAAATGGCATTTACATAGAGTAAAGCTAAACAAAAGCCATTATTAACACCTAAACAGACAAAAACAAGGCTACAATGGGCTAAGGAAAAGCAATCGTGGACTGTGGATGACTGGATGAAAGTCATATTCAGTGATGAATCGCGAATCTGCATTGGGCAAGGTGATGATGCTAGAACTTTTGTTTGGTGTTGTTCCAATGAGATTTATAAAGATGACTGCCTGAAGAGAACATGTACATTTCCACAGTTATTGATGATATGGGGCTGCATGTCAGGTAAAGGCACTGGGGCGATGGCTGTCATTACATCTTCAATAAATGCCCAAGTTTACATTGAAATTTTGAACAGTTTCTTATCACATCAATTGAAAGGATGTTTGGGGATGATGAAATAATTTATCAAGATGATAATGCATCCTGCCAAAGAGCAAAGACTGTGAAAACATTCCTTGAAAGAAGACACATAAGGTCAATGTCATGGCCTGCAAATAGTCCGGATCTCAATCCAATTGAAAATCTTTGGTGGAAGTTGAAGAAAATGGTCCATGACAAGGCTCCAACCTGCAAAGCTGATCTGGCAACAGCAATCAGAGAAAGTTGGAGCCAGATTGATGGAGTACTGTTTGTCACTCATTAAGTCCATGCCTCAGAGACTGCAAGCTGTTATAAAAGTCAGAGGTGGTGCAACAAAATACTAGTGATGTATTGGAGTATTCTTTTGTTTGTTTTTCATGATTCTATAATTTTTTTCCTCATAATTGAGTGATTCCATAATTTTACCCCCGTTTGGTCTTGAAAAGTAACAGTTACTGGCTAGCACATTATGTTTTCATGATTTTTTTAGTGTTTCTTAAAGCCAGAAAGTTGCCAAAAGAGCGGATTGTGACGGAAGGAAAAAAATGCAAGTGTGAAAGTACCCTTATTAGAAGAAATATAATAATAATTTTTATTAGTATAGTGCCAACATATTCCTTAGCACTTCACAATTCAAAGGGTACTTGTACAAACAAGATAAAACATTACAGAGTAAAGCTGGTGTCACACTAAACGACAGCGACAACGACGTCGCTGTTACGTCACCATTTTCGGTGACGTAACAGCGACCTTGTAAGTCGCTGTTATGATCGCTGCTTAGCTGTCAAACACAGCAGAAGCAGCGATCATAAGGTCGCTGTGCTACATGTTCAGAGAGCAGGGAGCCGCGCTTAGCGCTGGCTCCTTGCTCTCCTGCAGCACACATCGGGTTAATTAACCCGATGTGTGCTGCAGCTACATGTCACAGTTCAGAGAGCAGGGAGCCGCGCTTAGCGCTGGCTCCTTGCTCTCCTGCAGCACACATCGGGTTAATTAACCCGATGTGTGCTGCAGCTACATGTCACAGTTCAGAGAGCAGGGAGCCGCGCTTAGCGCTGGCTCCTTGCTCTCCTGCAGCACACATCGGGTTAATTACCCGATGCGTACTGCAGCCACATGTCACAGTGCAGGAGCCGGCACTGGCAGCAAGAGCGGAGGCTGGTAACCAGCGTAAACATCGGGTAACCAGGGAAAGGTCTTCCCTTGGTTACCCGATGTTTACGCTGGTTACAGCTTACCGCAGCTGCCAGTGCCGGCTCCTGATCGCTTCATTTCGTCGCTCTCTCGCTGTCACACACAGCGATGTGTGTGTCACAGCGGGAGAGTGACGACCAAAAAATGAAGCTGGACATTCAGCAACGACCGGCGACCTCACAGCAGGGGCCAGGTCGTTGCTGGATGTCACACACAGCGACAGCGACGGGACGTCGCTGCAACGTCACAGAAAATGGTGACGTAGCAGCGACGTCGTTGTCGTCGTCGTTATGTGTGACACCAGCTTAACACATAGTTCAACACATACTAAACGGAGTGAGGGCCTTGGCCTTGCTTGAAAGATTACAATCTATGAGTAAATAGGGGTGACACAAAAGGAAAAAGGTGCTTGTCATGTAAAGTCCAGCCATTATTATAATAAATAGGGTATTCAAATAATGTTGCATGAACTGTCCACCAGCCATTGTATGTACAAGCACAAGTACAAAGAGCCACTGAATGCATGGATGAGAGAACAAGAGATAGGTTAGTGAGGTGATGGAAAAAGCCTTTCTATAGTCTAAAATGTGTTTTTAGGACATGCTTGAAACTAGATACTGGTAATTTACCAGATTGTCTGGGGTAGTGAATTCCAGAAAACTGGTGCAGCATGAGAAAAGTCCTCAAGATGAGAGTGGGAGGTTCAGATTATAGAGTCTTAGGTCATTAGAAGAACAGAGAAGACAGCTGGTAGACAGTAACAAGGTAGGAGATTTAGTTCAGTGTAGAACTGTGGAGAGCTTTGTGTGTAAGAGTGATATAGTTTATATTGAATTCTGTAGTGGGTGTGTAGGGGTATTGCCCCTATGAATAGTTGATAGCACTTCACCTTTAAGAGACAGTGTTCCCCTGTTTCCTGCATATTGTGGACTGGCTGGTGTATCCGGCTCCTCCCCTGTGAACCGAGAGTTGTTTGGACTACTGCCTAAAAAGTGCAAGACAGAGAAAAGGAGGGGGAGAGGAGTTTGGGAAGTCGGGTGGCCTCGATATGTGAGAGAAAGGACGCTGTCTGTGTGTCTTGCCCCCAGTATGATGGTGTAGGAAAAATTTGATGCTGCCTGCGAGCCAGACTGTGAGAGAACTCCTGGCCGCTGTGAAACGAGTACTAGTCTGAGATGCCCCAAGCCGACCAGAAGAGTGAAGAATCAAGAGACTCCAGGTCCATGAAGAACACTTTCCCCTTTCCTACAAGGACAAGTGTGCACTGACTAGCATCACAACTCCCGGGGTGGACGTGTCCCCATCTATGGTGGCATGAGTCTTTAATAGTGTGCGCACTACTAGGGCGTACTGTAGGTCTCAGTTGCCAGGGCGTGCTGTCTGCACAAACCCAGTAGTGGAGCCCAGCTAGATTATTAAACGTATATTTTGTCTGCCTGTGTTGTTATTTTACTGGTGTTTGTGATAATTGGGGTGACAGCTGTGGTACCCTCCAGCTAGGAACTGCAGTTTTTGAAACCTTTACTGTTGCCATTTTTGCATACCCCTGTTTGTTCGCATATACACTTTATTCCTGTGTCACAACTTGTGCTGATGTAACTTGGAATAGGGACACCTACACTGGCCCTAGGGCTGGGGGGCCCTAGCTGTCCCGGTTTCCAACGTCACATCTAATGTTGACAATGTTTGGGCCACCTTCCTACCCCTAGCTACTGAATAGCCCTGGTGTATACCCCCTCAGGAGTGGTTAATCCCACACAAATAGACAGGGAAAAAATTAAAACTCAAATTCCCTGAACACACACAGGAAGAAATAAAAAATCATTGAGGAAATAACACACAAGGAGGATATTTCCACAACACATCAAATAACGCACAGGAAATCACCAGAACTTGATCATCACAGCACAAGGACCGGTATTTGCAAATGAAGCTATAATCTTTTAAAGGGCAGAGGCGGCTGTCAGAGGCCTCCAGTGACATGTGACCCTAGTGTGGCGCCCTGGACAAGCCAGATCATCACAGAACAACACCAACACACCCCACACCCCGGTTAGGCACACCAAAGCCAAACACAAAATCCTTGTTGCCGTCCTCCAGGGGCTGATGTCCACACCAAGGGGTGGGCCAGGCGGTTGGTCCCACCCACCGATGAGTTCACAGTCCTGGAGGCGGGAAAAGTGGAGAGATCAGTTTTGGAGAGGAAAGTGGTAGCAGAGGAGACTGACCGTGTCCGGGTGTGTGGCCCGGGCACTCAGCAAGGTTGGCAGACGGTGGTGACCGTCTGCAGGAGAGGCCGATTGGAGCGAACCGAAAGGACCGTGGACGGGCGGTGGCCCGGCGGTACCGGACCGGCAAGCAAAGAGAAGCCAGCACCATCCGGCAGGGCTTACGGACCCTGACAAGGCTAGGAGTCGCCGTCCAATTTGTCAAATCCGTTAGCGAAGGGAACCTCCTGGGTTTCCCAGCAGTCAAGTCCCGATAGAAGGCGACAGCTCAAACCGTGAAGGGAAACACAGTCACCGCCAAGACTAAAGTTCCCAGGGCCAGAGCCTGCGGGCAAAAGGGGCTCCTTCAGCACCTATCCAAGCTGGGGAGCGGGTTACCGGTGGGAACCCATTGGAACCGCACACACTACACAGATGCAGGGAAAGGCAGTCACCATCAACCTACCGGGAGCAGAAACCACCGCAGCCGTCAGTGGGCCCCGTCCATCCAGCCGTGTGTTTTACCAAGGACTGTGTCTTCGTGATTGACTGAGTGAGTACTACCGTGCCGTGCGGCACAGCGCTGCCCCCGCGACCCTGCACCTCGTCAGGCCCCGTAACCCGCCTGCCATCCATCCCTACCTCCTTCACCGGGCCCCGGGACAACCAACCTCCTGCCCACGGAGGGGAGAACCAACATCCAAGCTGCTCCCAGTCATCGCTCCCGGGATCCCCATCCAGAGCAGCGGTGGTGTCACAACCTCACCACAACCGTGGGTGGCGTCATGAACAATATATCCCCAAAACCATTCCCCTTTTCACTCACGGGTGAGGAACGCCGCTCGAGTCCCCGGGATCCGGCCCACCGCTCGAGCCACCACCGAGCAGCAGCAGCAGCAGCAGTAGCCGGACCCGAGCAGTGGGTGAGCGCAGCGTCCCCTCCTACGCCCGTGACACTAGCAGTAATCCACAGGCCAGCATAAGGTAACTCATGCTAAACTGATCACTAGTAGGGGACACAATTGGTTGACACATGAGTCTGACCAGGTGGCGTGTCAGACTCTGCAGTGTGAACGTGGTCAGACGTCACCATGACACCTGGTGAGTTTAGAGCTGAACATCATGTGACATCTTCCTGGTAAATAAATCACCCTCGTTTCTGCAACCCTTGTCTTGTGCCGTGACTGAACTCTATACCGCGGTGGTCCCCATCACTACAGGTGAACAACCAGTACAAAGACTGGTACATGGTGGTGACAGTTGACTAGCAGTTGGATAGAAATATGATTCTCGCCAATGCATCCATGGATTACAGAGAAGAGATTTTAATGAGAGGAGACCGATTAGTAGAGAATTGCAATAGTCGAGACAAGATTGAATCAGAGCAACAGTAAAGGGTGCTTTACATGCTGCGACATCGCTAGCGATCTCGTTAGCGATGTGACACGCCAGATCGCAGATAAGATTTGCCGAGATCGCACATAGGTCTTTTTTTTTTTTTTTAGCGCCGGTCACATGTGCGATCTCGGCAAATCGTATGTGCGATCTGGCGTGTTACATCACTAACGAGGTCGCTAGCAATGTCGTAGCATGTAAATCACCCTTAAGAGTTTTTGCAGAGTCAAACAAAACATTGAATTGTAGAGATATTTGAGCCAAATATAACCCCAAGACAGTGGGCATTGGGAATTACAGTAGAACCACACATGGAGATAGCAATTTCAGATTTAGGCACTGATAACAGCTGATTGGCGAGGGTTAGGGATGTCGGACCCCGGTCAATCAAACATTGCTGACCTATCCTAAGAATTGGCCATCAATGTAAAAGTAGTGAATAATCTCTTTAACTGTATCTGAAAGGCCCTGGTGAAACTAACACCTGAAAGCTTCATCATTCCACAGTACTTCCGTGGCCACAGTAGTATAGTATAGTCCTCAGTGGCTCACCTCTATCAGGTTCATGATCTTTGCCTGTCAGGTTCATCATAGATTAACCCTAAGGCATCAAAAGATGACCATTCTGGGGTGACTTGTGGGGGCAAAGAAAACACCCAAGTCTGAGGACGCCCCAAAGCAAGGACACAATTATTCCTACTCGCTGTGAATCTTTCCCCCTGAAGATCGGGGTTGCAGAGTAAAAAATGGCCTCAGCTTTCCCTGAACAATCTAATCTGATCTTTCTCTGAAAATTTGTTAGGGAGGACCATAACTGGATCTGGAGAGAACAAATGCACATCAGAAGATACAGACGTTAAAACTGTTGCCGGCAATAGAAGCCTCATAGAGGTACTCATCGCATTAGATAATGGACTCTTCAACTGGGCAGACAATTTCTCTAGTCTCTTGTGCTTCCTGGCCAGATCCTGCAACCCCTGGGTCACATTTGTAACCTGATCGCACAGCATATGAATAGGATCCTTACTTGTGGGGAGGAAAAAAAAAGGTTGAGTCAGACTTAATGTGATGTTAGTCTCTACAGGGCAAGTAATGAGGCAAGACAAAGGATAGTCAAATGTTCCTGGGTCAGAACCAGGAGATCACATCAAGATAAAGGGGATAGATAGAGGCATTGTCAGGCCACTGTCTAGAGTAAGAATACCTGGAGGCAGGGCCGGATTATAGGCGGGGCAGGCGGGGCTGGAGCCCAGGGGCCCCCACCAAAAGAGCTTCTAAGGGGGCCCCCACCATACTTGGCACTAGGCACCTGTCAGCATTTTTTTTTTCACACCCTCTCCCCCTCCGTAAAGACAGTCTAATAAATCAGCTGTGTTTTCGGGGGGGTGGGGGCACCGCTATTTATTTGCATCTGCGTCTTTAAGACGCAGAAACAAACTGCGGGCACAGGACGCTGATTGACCTCGGAAGTACCAGCGGCCGCTTGAACTTCCGGGGTCAGAGGTGTACTAATGCTCCCTGCTATGTGCTGCGGCCGTACCTAGAAGCAGGGGCACGGTGTGGTGGGCCGCTGTCTGCTGTCCCCGCTGCGCTCCTTACATGCCAGGCACACTAGCAGGAGCAGGAGGCAGCGCTGTGTGCCGGCTCTGCTGTGTGCCGGCTCTGCTGTGTGCCGGCTCTGCTGTGTGCCGGCTCTGCTGTGCGCCGGCTCTGCTGTGTGCCGGCATGTACACTGCAGAGGAGCGCAGCAGAGCCGATGACCGCAGCTTCCTGTTTCCGTTCCTATTCAAATGTATTTGCGTCTTTCAGACGTAAATACATTTGAACAGCTCGCCGGGACCCGGCCCCGCCCCCGACGTGCAGCAACGTGATGAGATCAGCACCTTGCTGACGTCATCACAGTGCTGCCGGCGCCACACTGGGGACATGAGGAAGCGAGCGCTCCATGAAGGAGCTGAAGACACAAGTGTAATTAATGGGGATGAGTGAGGAGGGGCAGAGGACACAACGGGGAACATTTGTGAAGGAACACAGCTCTGTGACAGGCAGAGGAGGAGCACTGTATTCCGAGGGAGGGAGGGAGGCAGGAGTGTGTAGGGATGGAGCAGTGTAATTTGTGTGTGTAGGGGGTGATGAGGGTTGTATTGTGTGTGGGGGGAGGGGTAATGGAGGGTGCATTGTATTGTGTGTGGGGGGAGGGGTAATGGAGGGTGCATTGTATTGTGTGTGGAGGGAGGGGTAATGGAGGGTGCACTGTATTGTGTGTGGAGGGAGGGGTAATGGAGGGTGCACTGTATTGTGTGTGGGGGGGAGGGGTAATGGAGGGTGTATTGTGTGTGGGGGGAGAGGTCATGAGGGGTGCATTGTATTGTGTGTGTGTGGGGAGAGGGGTAATGGGTGCATTGTATTGTGTGTGGGGAGAGGGGTAATGGGGGGTGCATTGTATTGTGTGTGGGGAGAGGGGTAATGGGGGGTGCATTGTATTGTGTGTGGGGAGAGGGGTAATGGGGGGTGCATTGTATTGTGTGTGTGGGGAGAGGGGTAATGGGGGGTGCATTGTATTGTGTGTGTGGGGAGAGGGGTAATGGGGGGTGCATTGTATTGTGTGTGGGGAGAGGGGTAATGTGTGTGGGGGGAGGGGTAATGGGGGTGCATTGTAATTGTGTGTGTAGGGGGAGGGGTAATGGGGGTGTATTGTAGTGTGTGTGTGTGTGTGGGGAGGGGCAATGGGGGGTGCATTGTATTGTGTGTGGGGAGGGGTAATGGGGGGTGCATTGTATTGTGTGTGTGGGGAGGGGTAATGGGGGGTGCATTGTATTGTGCGTGGGGAGGGGTAATGGGGGGTGCATTGTATTGTGTGTGGGGAGGGGTAATGGGGGGTGCATTGTATTGTGTGTGTGTGTGTGTGTGTGTGTGTGGGGGTAATGGAGGGTGCATTGTATTATGTGTGTGTGTGTGTAGGGGTAATGGGGGGTGTATTGTGTGTGTGTGTGTGTGTAGGGGTAATGGGGGGTGTATTGTGTGTGTGTGTAGGGGTAATGGGGGGTGTATTGTGTGTGTGTGTGTGTGTGTGTGTAGGGGTAATGGGGGTTGTATTGTGTGTGCGTGTGTGCGTAGGGGTAATGGGGGGTGCATTGTATTGTGTGCGCGTGTGTGTGTAGGGGTAATGGGGGGTGCATTGTATTGTGTGCGCGTGTGTGTGTAGGGGTAATGGGGGGTGCATTGTATTGTGTGTGGGGAGAGGGGTAATGGGGGGTGCATTGTGTGTGGGGGGAGGGGTAATGGGGGGTGCATTGTGTGTGGGGGGAGGGGTAATGGGGGTGCATTGTATTGTGTGTGTGTGTGTGTAGGGGGAGGGGTAATGGGGGTGCATTGTATTGTGTGTGTGTGTGTGGGGGGGGTGCATTGTATTGTGTGTGGGGAGGGGTAATGGGGGGTGCATTGTATTGTGTGTGGGGAGGGGTAATGGGGGGTGCATTGTATTGTGTGTGGGGAGGGGTAATGGGGGGTGCATTGTATTGTGTGTGTGTGGGTAATGGGGGGTGCATTGTATTGTGTGTGTGTGGGTAATGGGGGGTGCATTGTATTGTGTGTGTGTGTGTGGGGGGGTAATGGGGGCTGCATTGTATTGTGTGTGTGTGTGGGGGTAATGGGGGGTGCATTGTATTGTGTGTGTGTGGGGGTAATGGGGGGTGCATTGTATTGTGTGTGTGTGGGGGTAATGGGGGGTGCATTGTATTGTGTGTGTGTGTGTAGGGGTAATGGGGGGTGCATTGTATGTGTGTGTGTGTGTAGGGGTAGTGGGGGTTGTATTGTGTGTGTGTGTGTGTGTGTGTAGGGGTAATGGGGGGTGCATTGTATTGTGTGTGTGTGTGTGTGTGTAGGGGTAATGGGGGGTGCATTGTATTGTGTGTGTGTGTGTAGGGGTAATGGGGGGTGCATTGTATTGTGTGTGCGTGTGTGTGTAAGGGTAATGGGGGGTGCATTGTATTGTGTGTGCGTGTGTGTGTAGGGGTAATGGGGGGTGCATTGTATTGTGTGTGCGTGTGTGTGTAGGGGTAATGGGGGGTGCATTGTATTGTGTGTGCGTGTGTGTGTAGGGGTAATGGGGGGTGCATTGTATTGTGTGTGTGTGTGTGTGTGTGTAGGGGGTGATGGGGGGTGCATTGTAGTGTGTGTGTGTGTGTGTGTCAGAGATGTGTGTAAGAAGCAGTACTGTGTGTGTATATATGAATTAGAGCAGTCTGTGCCCCCCCCCCCCCCAGAACTATATGGGTTCCCCAGAGCGCTATATCACCCATCGCAGTGATGAGTACACCACCAGAGCTGTTTGCCACTCCAGTAACGTCTATGCCCCCTGCCCCTCCTGTAATGTATATATTGTAGCCCCCAGCCCCTCTTGTGATGTATATACAGCAGTGCTGTCAGTGTGCAGTCATGTGTGTTAGTGACAGCCATCGTGAAACAGCCACATGTCCTGAAGGAGTTGGACGGAAACAAGCGGGAGAGGTGAGTGAGGCTGCTGGCGACTTTCCCATATTAATACCTGTAAGGGCTCATGCGCACGTAACTGCTGAATATTCTGCAGCGATTTGACAGCACATGTGCGCGTCAAATCGCTGCAGAAACACTGCATAATGGATGCAGTTTTTCTGTACAAAAAAAGCCGATTTCCTGCGCTCTGGCTGCTGCCCCCACCATAGACAGAGCGGGAGCTGCATCCAGAACGCACGGAATAATTGACATGCTCATTTTATGAACGCACGGATTTGGGTCAACATTTTAGCATCCAAATCGCTGCGTTCATAAAAGCAATGGGTGCACGTATCATGCACAATCTACATAGATTGTATAGGGGACACAGGACGCATGCATTTACACTGCAGTGCTATACGCAGCGTAAATGCATGTAATTACGCAACGTGCGCACGAGCCCTAATGCGTCTGTGTCTGCATGTATGTCAGTGTATATAACTGTGCATATATTTGTCTGTTTATATGTATTTTTCTGAATTTGTCTTCAAATATGTATATACGCATGCCTGTATGTGTATGTGCGTGTCTGTGTGTGGATGGGGCCCACTGAGACTCACCCGGAGGCCACAAAACCCTGGAGCCGGCCCTGGCTGCCTTAACATTGGGATCAATAAAAAATATGTGACAAAAGCGGGCTTTACACGCTACAATATATCTAACGATGTCTCGGCGGGGTCACGTCGTAAGTGACGCACATCCGGCATCGTTAGTGATATTGTAGTGTGTGACAGCTACGTGCGACCCTGATTGTGCGTTAAAACGTTGATTGCATACACGTCGTTCATTTTCTAAAAATAGAACGTCTCTTTGTTCATCGTTCTTGAGGCAGCACACATCGCTCCATGTGACACCCCGGGAACAATGAACTGCAGCTTACCTGCGTCCCGCCGGCAATGTGGAAGGAAGGAGGTGGGCGGGATGTTTACGTCCCGCTCATCTCCGCCCCTCCGCTTCTATTGGCCGGCCGCTGTGTGACGTCCCTTTCACTTCAGGAAGTGGATGTTCGCCGCCCACAGCGAGGTCATTTGGAAGGTAAGTACGTGTGACGGGGGTTAATCGTTTATGCGACACGGGCAACAAATTGCCTGTTCCGCACATACGATGGGGGCGTGTGCGATCGCATACGAGATCGAAATGTGTAAAGCAGCCTTAACTCTACTTTCTGTGTGTAAGTGGACAGCTGTGATTTATCCTGGACTGTGTCTGTATTGTAGTACTGTAAATCTGAATGTGGCAGAACAGGATAAGATAAATGTTCATTGGATTTATATCTAAATGCTACGGTTCGTGCTCTACTGTTATGGCTAAAAATGTTAACGTTATGGGGCCCCCACCAGGTTTTCTGCCCAGGGGCCCCCACCAACCTTAATCTGGCCCTGCCTGGAGGGTAGAGGATCAGAGCAGAGGGCTAAGGTAAATGGAGGGTCAAACAAAGTCCATGGACAGGCAGAAATTCCTAGAGCACAGATACAAGAGGCCAACTAGCACAATGCAGCAGAAGACTGACTGGCAGTGCTCTGGGACTGACTGCTCAGCTAAATAGCAGGGCAATCAGACCGAATCCACAGTGCAGTACATGGTCAGCATCCAAGATGCACATCAGGAATCCTGAGACTGATATTATTTTTCACGAAGTGGCAGGATTGCTTTCTTCTTTTCAAAATATTTCAGCTGGTGTCATGACTTTCCATGTCTTTTTCCACCTCTGTTTCTTCATGTGTTCAATACTTTTTCCCTTTGGTATGTCTCATTATTACACATCACTAAACCTATGGACATCTACGGTTTGATTTCTTTGTCTGTGTGGATCGGTTGGGTTTTTACCGACAACTGGTGAGATATTCACATCAATAGCACCTCTAGAGTTTATTCACATAACCATGCCATTCTTCCTGGTCTGTTCCGGGTTTTTTTGCATACCAAATTGGAAGACTATGTTTTTATATGTGTTTTGTTTATAAACGGATGACACACGTAAGTGCTTCTGTGTGTCATCCGTGTCGGTGTGGATGTAGAAACTTGGCACGCAAGATTAATGTGAATAATGGTCTTTTATTGAGACGATCTTGTAGGACCAGCACAAGCACAGACGTTTCAGTCACAGACATTCATCAGTGTGCATGCAGGGGGTCTTCAGAAGGTATAGCAACTTGGCAACTGGCATAGTCAGTATGACTATGAGGTATGAGGTATGACGTGGTGTCCACCGCTGTCTATGTGGCAATGTTTAACCGAAACGTCTGTGCTTGTGCTGGTCCTACAAGTTCTTCTCAATTAATGACCACTATTCACATTTATCTTGAGTGCCAGAATTTTACATCTACTTGAGATGGTTTAGGACCCTACTTGTGCACCACCCCAGAAGTGCCGTGTATATCAACTCATTTGTGTCCGTGTGTCCAATCCTTTTTTTGGAACGTGTCCTATTCTGTTCTGCAAATAGTAGACCGTGGACCAATACAGGTCAATGGGTCCACAAAAAATGGAAGCCACACAGAAGCACTTCCATGTGGCTTTTGTATTTGGGGGCCCCTGCAGTTTACATAATGTCCCACTCCCCTGCCCAGCCTAGGTCACCACAAGGACTCACTCAGCAGTGTGTGAGCAGCTGCAGGGTTCATGAGCGCCAATATCATGAGGTTGGCTCAGTTCATTACCTGCGGTGATGAACTGCACTGAAGTCGTAACGTCAGCACTCGTCACTGAGTTCCATGACCGTGGCATTCTCATACAAAGTATTGTGGGAGCCCACTCGTCAAAGCCGCGGGCTGCGATACTTGATGTAAAAACGTGGTGGTCATGGAACTCAGTAACAAGCGCTGATGTCACAAGTTCTGCAGAGTTCATCATCAAAGGTAATGAACTGAGCTAACCTCATGATGTCAGTGCGCATGTGAGCCCCTGCTGTGAACTGTTCTGACTTCATCAAGTTATCTCAGGTCACTGCACTGCTTTCCCAGCCTATGGGGAACATTCTGTTCTTCACTGACTGGGACAGTCGGTATGGATCGTCATGGGACCCCTTTATTGGATTACACTGGACCCGGATTAGGGATTTTGCAGGGGAATAAATTGGTGAGTGAGGGTGTCTGTTGTCTTTATTTCTTTAATAATCCTCTCTTTTGATGTCATTCAGGTTTGCGTTTGAGAATTGTCATGGGACGTCGCTATAGATTACATCGGATATTTTTTTTTAAAAATAAAATTGAAATAAATTGGTGAACAAGGATGTAGTTAGGGGGTGTTTGTCCAAATAAAATGTATTTATTTTTGTTCATCGAGTAGTAATTGAGGGTATCTGATAGACGCCATCCCATGACTAATACCAGGGCTTGATGTCAGCTGGCAATTTACAGCTGACAGAAATCCCATTTATTACCCCATTTGCCAACATACCAGAGCAACAGGAAGAGCCAAGATGAAGCGCCAGGATTGGTGCATCTAATAGATGTTGCACTCCTGGAGTGGCTGATGCCTGCAATTTGTGGACTGAGGAGGGTCCAATAACCATGGGCCTTCCCAGCCTGAGCATACCACACCACAGCTGTCCGCTTTACCTTTACTGGTGATCCAATTTGGAGGGGACCCCATGTTTTTTGCTTTAAATTATTTATTTAATATAATTTAAAATAACAGAGTAGGATGCCCTCTATTTTGGATTACCAGCCAAGGTGAAGCTGACAGCTACGGTTTGCAGGTTGCAGCTGTCTGCTTCATCTTGCTCGCTACAAAAAACAGGGGAACCTCACATCGTTTTTTGGGGGATAATATTTAATTTTGAGCTAAAAACAAGGCTAAACACCCTTTAGTGCCACATGAAAGGCACTAAAGGGTGCAAGCTTACATAGTGCTGGGGAGTGGGACATTATATATGTCTTTCTTATCTATCTATCTATCTATCTATCTATCTATCTATCTATCTATCTATCTTTGTAGCTTTTGACTGTATGTAAAACATTCAAACATGGATCCTGGGTAAATTTAGGGCACAAACCCTTAATTCCAAAACACGTAAGGCACACGGATGGAAAACGGACCGTATGCGGAACGGGACGGATGCGGTTACCACACGGATGCAATAGTGTCCAAACGCAAAAACGGGACGGTCGTGTGAATATAACCTTAGAACTATATTTACTTGGAAAATCGGAGACATGTTTAATACTTAATTCACCCGCTAGATATAGTCAATAGCCTGGTAAAATGCTGGGTTAATCAATATTGCTTTGCTTTTGAAAAACAAGACTAGATGGGAAAAATCCAGAGACCCTCCGTAAACTTCGTATATTAAAGTGAAGTACGATAAATGCCGTCGACCAATCCCTCAGCATAATCACTAATGGACCTGTTGAAGTTTTCTGTTCATTTATTTAATGGTCATAGATACTAAAGGAGCTGCTTGTGGCTGATAGACTCAAAGAAACTCCTTGGGACCTAGATAAGGCAATATCCCTTAAGAAAAATTACATTCTACAAGCCTTCTGTTCCTTCGAAAATTCCATTTATAATGAAGAGCTTGTTTTTTAAGAGAAGACATAGTTACTTGAGTGAGAATACAAATACCGTTTAGGTACCGGCTGCTTAATGAAAGATATTGAATTTCCAGCCAAGTACAGTAAGAGATATTAAGGTAGATTTGACGTTCAAAGAAACTGCTATCGTTTAAAGGATCGGTAACCTCCAGCCGTCAGATTTACTTGCTTTCCTAGTTTTCAGTTTGCAAATTGTTTCTTTTCATTTTTCGTTTTGTTATGAAGGATCATTTCTAAGAGTTTGCCCATTTTCATAGCGGTCAATTTTTTAGGCTGAGCACCTAAAATTGCATAGTTGTTTCAAGGCAGCTAAAGAAAAGTTAGTTCTTAAAGGGAATTGTCTCCAGGTTTTTGCTACTGCATCTAAGAGCACCATGATATAGGGGCCGAGACCCTGATTCCAGTGATGTGTCACTTGCTGAGCTGCTTGCTGTCATTTTGATAAAATGCTTAGTTTATCTGCCATTTCTTTGAATGCTGAGCGCTGTATAGCCCCGCCCACATCACTGATTGACAACTTTCTGTGTACACTGTGCATAGGCAGAAAGCCATCAATCAGTGGTGGGGGCGAGGTTATATAACGCTCATGAATATGGAGGACTACATGGCTGCAGGTTTACTTTCAACAGCAAGGAGCCCAGTAAGTAACACAGTGCTGGAATCAGGGTCTCTGACTCTACATTAGGCTATGTTCACATTGTAAAACTCACAAATTTGCCAAAGATAATAATAATAATATTTATTAATTTATATAGCGCTATTAATTCCATAGCACTTTACATACAAGGCAACACTGTCCCCATTGGAGCTCACAATCTAGAGTCCCTATCTGTATGTCTTTGGAGTGTGGGGGGAAACCGGGGATCCCGGAGGAAACCCATGCAAACACGGGGAGAACATACAAACTCCTTGCAGACGGTGTCCTTGGTGGAATTTGAACCCAGGACCTCAGCGCTGCAAGACTGCAGTGCTAACCACTAAGCCACCATGCCGCCCACCACTTATTTCCCCGCCTGAGTGGTAAAGCTTCTACAATACAGCTAAACACAATAAGCTGACAAAATTATTCAGATTATAAGAAGCTCAAGAAATCAATTTAATATTAAAATATAGACTTTTATTGAAAAATATCATAAAAATTATAATATGTTCACATGCTGCATTTTTTTTCTGCAGCCAAAACCTATTATTTTGGCAGTAAAAAAATCTGTTTCCAAAAAGCAGTTTTTGCTGCTTTTATTTCCGCTTTTTGCTGTGTTTTTTTGGCTGGTTTTGGTATAAATATATCAAAAAGACTGACCTGCACATCCAACAGGTGTGAACAGGTGCCAGCGGAAAACACATTGTAACTGCAAAAATAAATACAGCTGCACTCTAAAATACTAACAATGAATAACAGAACTCTGGTATTGCATCACTGCTATAGAAATATTTAAAAAAAAAAGAGATACCGTACTTAGCTTATGTATTGGTCAATGCATGTGAGCCCGATAACCATGACAAGGTGATCTCTATATTCCGGGACCCTAACATAAATGCCTCTATTTGGCTTAAAAGATAGAGGCATTTAAGTTAGAGTCCCGGTATACAGAGATCACCTTGTCATTGGTTACCAGACTCACGTGCATTTTCCAATACATAAGCTAAATACAGTGGAAACTCGCTTAACGAGTAACCCAGTTAGCGAGTATTTCACCTAACGAGCAAAGCTTGCTGTAAATTTGTAACTCGGTTTACAAGCAAACTTTGCCGTACGAGCAAAATACCGCACACACTTCCGGTTCCATACATCCATCGCTCTCTAACCCGCTCTTGCAGTCCACACAAACTTTCATAAGCACACACAAACACACACACACACACACACAGACAAACACACACACAGACAAACATGCACGCACACACATATTATGCTCACCTTACCTTCCGTTCCCTCGCAGGCCTCCTGGAGTTTGCATGTGTTGGGAACCCATCGCGACCGATACACATGCTGTATCTGCAGACTACAAGACCCAGGAGGCCGGCGATGGAACGGAAGGTACACATTATGCTCACGTTACCTTCCGTTCCATTGCTGGCCTCATGGTTCTTGTAGTTCGCCGCTCTAGGATGTGTATTCGGTAACCATCAGCGATGAGGGAGGAACTTCCCCTGTCAGGCGCTACTCAAAGGCAGTGCGCTGGCCAATCAGAGGCAAGCGGCTCCTGCCTTTGATGTCAGCGTGCTGGGAGCTGAAGGTCCCATATCGGTCGCCTTGGGTACCCAATACACAGCCCGTACCAGCGAACTATAAGATCCAGCAGGTCGGCGATGGAATGGAAGGTAAGGTGAGCATAAAATATGTGTGTGTGCTTGTGTGTGTTTGTGTGTTCTTTGTGTGTGTTTGTGAATGTTTGAACGTCTGTGGAATGGCACAATAGAGGACCAGGATGGGAGATTTAACAAGTTGTGGAACGAATTGTTTGCATTGCAATGATTTCCTATGGGAAATCTTGCATTGCTGAACAAGTAACTTGGTTTACAATCACACTCCCAGAACGGATTGTTCTCATTAACCAAGGTTCCACTGTATCTCTTTTTTCAAATATTTCTATAGCAGTAATGCAATACCAGAGTTCTTTTATTCATTGTTAGCATTCTAGAGTGCAGCTGTAGGTATTTTGTAGTTATATTGTGTTTTTGATATGTCATTTGTTTACAGTGCATGTTTAATAAAGTTAGTTTCATCCACCTCAAAAGCAGAAAAATGCAATGGTTGTGTTTTTGCAACATTTTTGCACTTTCTCAATACTTTCAATGGTGAAAAAACGCTGCAAAAGCACTGACTGAATAGACATGCTGACATTTTTAGTGAAGAAAAGGGAATCTGTCTGGTCTGATTTCACAACAGAGCTCAATAAAAAAATGCATTTGGGTGACTGAAACAAGACATTGATGGTTTTTCGCCCTAGTCATCTGATTCCTGAAGCCAATCCCAGACCTCGACGATCAATGGAATGTCATCACTTCCTTCTGCCCAAGAAAGTATTGCAAAGACCTGGACTGGAGAGCTTTAACTGGAACCTTTACATTTTTTTTGCCAGTTTTGACAATCTCTTTAAAGGGAACCAGTCAAGCTCTTATATACAGCAATCTAGAATACTGTATATAAGAGCCCAGGCCACGCTGTATGACATAAAAAAAGACCTTTTAGTATACTCTTCCTTCCATCACCGTTCTCCTTCCCTGCTTTATGTGGATGATGCATCCTACATCATCCAAACAGAATCCTCCATTGTGCTCCTGCGCATGCGCAATCCTCTCTGCCCTGCTGAGGTCAGATCAAAGTATTGTAATGCTAATGCTCGGTGCACAATGGCAGTTTTTAACTGGTAGGGGAGCTGACAAGTTCCTATTAAATAAGATGACTCGTTCTATAATTGTGTAGTGCCCGGTCCCATTATAGCACACCTCCAGGCCGCGGTGCGGGTGTGAAGCCCCACAGGTGTTGTGTCGGTGCATTACCTTCAGGGACTCCACTCAGCTGGATCTGGTCACAGGTAGGAGATCTTCTTCTTGTCGTGACGCCACTCTCAGAATTGCGGTCAGTGGGGACCGCCACTGCAGGTTGAGGGACGCCTGGGGCTGATGGTGAGTGCAGTTAGTTGGAATAGCCTCCTGAGAGTGAGGCAAGCCCCAGGACCCTGTGTAGGTGCGTAGTACCACAAGGCGCAGAATAACTCCACACAAGCTGAATGTCTTTCAGGGGTTTTACTCACTTCAGGTGGCAGGGTGAGTAACCCGGGCGTAGCTGGGATGAACCAGGCTGGAACCAGGTATCCTTCAGGCTGACTTCTGATGGTGACTACCAACTCGCCTTCCTTAGCCCTTGGTGGTTTGGGGTAACCCCGACTTTTAGTCCCTATGGGGGTCACCCAGGGAAGTTGCTGAAGCCTCTCTCCCCTTCGTTTGCCGTATGCTTGTTGCCTGGGCCAGATCACTCCAGCTGCTTGCCTCCTGTGAACTGTGGGCCCTAACTGTGGCTACGTGGCTGCGGCTTTTAGGTGTTGTGGTGTGGGCTTTGAGGGCCCCACACCGGCAGGTTTAGCAGGGAAAGGTGGATCTATCCCCGCTCCGGGATCTGCCGCCCGTTTGGGCCTGGTTCTCCCTAGCAGTCTCCTTACTTCCCACTCTGTGCTCTCTCTCTAGCTGGAGATGGGTTTCGGGTAGCACTCCTAGGTGACCGTTCTCCCCCGTCGGTAGCCACTGCGCGGACGCTGTCAGACTACAGCAGCCCACGGGATCTGCTCCTCTCTCGAGCTCCCTGGACTCTGCACTAAACCGGCTCACTGCTCCTCCTCTCCTGTTCTTGCCTACGCCACCTAGCAACCAGGCTCTCTTACCACACCCCTTGAGAGGAGATGGAGGCTTTTGGCCCCCTCCACTATTCCAGTGGAGGTGAAGGCTTTTCCCCCTCCTGGGATCCCCAGGGGTCCTCTCAAAGGTACATGTGTGAGACCTGATCACTATGCGCCTGTGTAGTCACACCTCGGTCAGCCTTCTGGATTACCTGTATTGTACTGTCCCCAGCATGGGTGCAGTACTCAGTGGTGCCTGACCAGGTCAGGGGCGCCACATTCCCCCTTAGTTATCACCAGCACGTCCTCGGGCTGCAAGACAACATTTTAAAATGCATAAAACATTAAAACATGTAAAACATTTTTAAAACCACCAGGTACCATACATCACCACCCTCCACCCACAAGTCCGTTAACCCACCCAAAACCCTTTCACGTTGGCCGCGCCTTCAGCCACTTCTGGCAGGATGTAGAGGCGGCTTCCATGGGCTGGTGGTTTTCAGGGCATACCTGGCCTGGTGGAGCCGCGCCTTCAGCCTCTTCTGGCAGGATGTAGAGGCGGCCTCCACAGTTGGTGCTGACCAGGTACCCTCTTTGTGGTGGAGAGCCAGGCCCCATAAACAGGCATGCTCTCTGGTTGCAGGTAAGCCAAGGCCCTATATACGGACGTGCTCCCTGGTTGCAGACGAGCCAAGCCCCTAAACAGGCTGACTCTGGTGGTGGTGGTGCCCTCTGGTGTAACTATTTACACTGCGAGAGTTTGTGGCTATAGCCAGTTCATAGCCTTAAGGTTTATTTCTCACATGAGTTTATGTGGGCACATACTTAAACTTTAAAACATTGCAAAAAAACTTCAAAACTGGTAACTTGCTTTACTTCTTATGTTATTTACATGGATTCCTCCTCACCAGGGCTTGGGCCTGTAGGGCTGCGGCACCTGCTGCTTTCTTGACCTTTTTCCTCATCTGTGGTGGTCTCATCGATAGGTTCCTTGTCTTTTCTTTCTTTATCTCTGTCTTTCCTTTCTTTTCCTGTGTCTGTTTCTTTATCTTTTAGCATGGGATGGCTGTGGGGTTTGCTGGTACATGGTACTACATCGAGCGCATACCACCCTCTCTCTCCTTGATGCATGGTAAATTGTACGGAGTCTCCCATCTTTAAGTTTCTTCCAGGATGTCCTCTGGGCAAATGAGCTCTCACATCTCTTCTATTGACGAAGATACCTTCCTTTATACCAGGTGCAACGATGAATCCGTATCCTGACTTCAGGCTAAAGTCTTCCACAACTCCTCTGCAAAGGGGTCCTCTGACCTGTGCTTTGGCTCTTCTCAGGAACCGTTTTTCTTCTAGGTCTCTGGCCGTGACTTCTCTCTGCTCTGGGGATGGCGGTGCAGGGGAAAACTGGGTTCTGCTGCGGCGCCGTGTCTTGCGGGCTGGATTCTGCGAGGTGCAGCTTACAAGCTCCCAGGTGAGGCTTTGGGGCAGATCTTCCTCAGCAGACGGTGTCAGGTCTTCTTCATCCCAGCGGGAATATGGCAACATCTCCGGCTCTGGGCATGGATCCACTGCTGGTATCTCCGGGGTCAGCGCCTCAGCTTCCTGGCCTCCTCTCCCCCTTTGTTCTTCTGAGCACTCCTTCGGTGGCAGTGCTGGGGATGGGCTTTCTTCAGCAGACCCAGACGGGGACCTCTTTGACGTGGTTTCTGCAGGAGTTGTCGGAATCCTCTTGGGGGTGTGCGGAGGGAGCATGTACTGATCCACCATTTCCTGTGGGAACTTGGCCTCCATGTCAGCCTTCAGCTGCCAGTACGCGGGGTCCTCCCCCAGCGTGGGCTTCCTAGCCGGGACCTCCTTGGACTGGGGAGCGGTGTCTGCTCTGGCCTTGCAGGCCGGGGTAAATGGCGAGGCAATCTTATCTTGGCGGGCCGCGCCCGACATGGCGGCGGCCTGGTCTTGGCGGGCCGCGCCCTGTATGGCGGCGGCCTGGTCTTGGCGGGCCGCGCCCTGTATGGCGGCGGCCTGGTCTTGGCGGGCCGCGCCCTGTATGGCGGCGGCCTGGTTCGGCGTCGCAGCTGCGATGGGATCTGTGCAGGCTGGGCTGGGCGTCGCTGCAGCGATCGGAGCTTGGCGGGCCGCACCGGACGTGGCTGCGGCCTGGTTCAGCACCTCACTTGCGGCGCGGACGAGCGTTGCTGCTGTGGTGGGGTCTCGGCGGGCCGGGCCTAGCACGGCGGCGGCCTGGGTCAGCGTCACACCTGCAGCGCGGATGAGGGTCGCGGTGGCAGCCGGTTCTTTACGGGCCGGGCAGGGCATCGCTGCAGGGACCGGGTCTTGGTGGGCCGAGCAGGGCATCGCTGCGGCGGCCGGGGCTTGGCGGGCCGCACCTGGCGTGGTTGCGGCCTGGCTCAGCGTCGCCGCGCCGGGCGCCTCTTCAGGGACCGCGGGCGTGGCAGCAGGGGTCGGGGCATCCGGGCTGGCAGGGGTAACACTGGACTCACCCATCGGTAGCAGCATCGGGGTCTGAGTCGTCACCGCCCGATCTGGCACTCGGTGCGCGGCTCTCTCCTCGTAGGCCCGAACCGCCGCGGTCATCCACAGAAACTCCGTCCATCCCTCTCTGATCAGCCTTCCGACCCTGGCTTCCAGTTGATCGCAGAACTCAGCAAGCTCCCGACACCACCAGGCAGCGGAGCCTGGCTCTGGGTCTCTGCACTCAGACGCCATTTTCTCTAATAGCAAGCTGCTGGCTTCTTTTCCGTTCCGCCGTCTCTGGACGCTTCCGCTCTCTTCACCAGCGAGGTCAGAACTCTGCAGGGGATCTCTGGGTAGCCACACCTCTTCGTGGGCGGTAACTTCTCCCAGCGCGGGCTGCTGTTGTTTTTCAGCGCGCTTTTCATGGTGGCAATATGGCGGCGCTTCCAATTTTCCAAGCGGACCGCCCAGGCACATAGTCACCTGTCTGAACAGGTCTAGTCCTTATCCTGTTCGTGACGCCAGATGTGAAGCCCCACAGGTGTTGTGTCGGTGCATTACCTTCAGGGACTCCACTCAGCTGGATCTGGTCACAGGTAGGAGATCTTCTTCTTGTCGTGACGCCACTCTCAGAATTGCGGTCAGTGGGGACCGCCACTGCAGGTTGAGGGACGCCTGGGGCTGATGGTGAGTGCAGTTAGTTGGAATAGCCTCCTGAGAGTGAGGCAAGCCCCAGGACCCTGTGTAGGTGCGTAGTACCACAAGGCGCAGAATAACTCCACACAAGCTGAATGTCTTTCAGGGGTTTTACTCACTTCAGGTGGCAGGGTGAGTAACCCGGGCGTAGCTGGGATGAACCAGGCTGGAACCAGGTATCCTTCAGGCTGACTTCTGATGGTGACTACCAACTCGCCTTCCTTAGCCCTTGGTGGTTTGGGGTAACCCCGACTTTTAGTCCCTATGGGGGTCACCCAGGGAAGTTGCTGAAGCCTCTCTCCCCTTCGTTTGCCGTATGCTTGTTGCCTGGGCCAGATCACTCCAGCTGCTTGCCTCCTGTGAACTGTGGGCCCTAACTGTGGCTACGTGGCTGCGGCTTTTAGGTGTTGTGGTGTGGGCTTTGAGGGCCCCACACCGGCAGGTTTAGCAGGGAAAGGTGGATCTATCCCCGCTCCGGGATCTGCCGCCCGTTTGGGCCTGGTTCTCCCTAGCAGTCTCCTTACTTCCCACTCTGTGCTCTCTCTCTAGCTGGAGATGGGTTTCGGGTAGCACTCCTAGGTGACCGTTCTCCCCCGTCGGTAGCCACTGCGCGGACGCTGTCAGACTACAGCAGCCCACGGGATCTGCTCCTCTCTCGAGCTCCCTGGACTCTGCACTAAACCGGCTCACTGCTCCTCCTCTCCTGTTCTTGCCTACGCCACCTAGCAACCAGGCTCTCTTACCACACCCCTTGAGAGGAGATGGAGGCTTTTGGCCCCCTCCACTATTCCAGTGGAGGTGAAGGCTTTTCCCCCTCCTGGGATCCCCAGGGGTCCTCTCAAAGGTACATGTGTGAGACCTGATCACTATGCGCCTGTGTAGTCACACCTCGGTCAGCCTTCTGGATTACCTGTATTGTACTGTCCCCAGCATGGGTCCAGTACTCAGTGGTGCCTGACCAGGTCAGGGGCGCCACACGGGCACCACTCTCCTCTCCTCTCTGGCTTCCAGGCCGCACGCAGGCCTTCTAGGAGTGCCCATAGGGTACATACACGCCCACGCCCCCTTTCTTAAAGGGCCGACGTCCCATTACCTGGAAGTGAGCCTTGAGGTCAGCTATTACCCTGAAGGTACTTAAGCCTGCCTCTCCTTAGGGGAGGCGCCTGAGCAATGTTGCCTATCATTAGTGCGTAGCTAGTTCTCAGGTCCCATATGTGTTACTGTGTCTGACCCTGCGCCTTTGTGATTTGTAATAGTGACTCGTTCCAACTAACTTGTGTCTCTTTCCAGAGCTTGTTACCATCTGTACCTCTGTGCTACCATGTCTGAGCTACTACCTCCATGCTGCCATGTATGAGTCACTAACTCCGTGCTGCCATGTACAAGTCACTACCTCCGTGCTGCCACGTACGAGTCATTACCTCCGTGTTGCCACGTCAGAGCTACTACCTCCGTGCTGCCATGTCTGAGCCACTACCTCCATTCTGTCACGTCCAAGCCACCACTTCCGTGCTGCCATGTCGGAGCTACTACCTCCATGCTGCCACATCTGGGCCTCCTCCTATATGCTGCTACATCTAAGCACTCCTGTACCAGACATCAAGGACTCACCAGTCTGTCAGAGCTGACTCCACAGGTCCTGACTGTCATGCATTTATGCCCCCTGGTGTTGCACCTGACAATCCCTGTATAGGGGTTAGCTCCTCCAGGGGAGCCTGGTGTTTGGCCCAGTGGGTCCACTCCAGGACGCTCGCCGCCCCTCGGCAACCATAACACAATGATTGGCTCTCCTGGACATTAATCTGCCAATGTAAACCCCAAGTCTCTCAAGATGTCACACAGAGTTTTGAACAAACTTCACCAACTGTCATGGCAGCATTGGACTCTATTAAGATTTCACATTCTGACACTCCACCCAATGGTTTCTCTGGTGTCTGGAATCAACACAGGTAGACTCGAGCATCGACTTGCTGTGTGATGATTCATAGGCAGGCTAGCAAGAGGTAATCTTTGCTAGTCTGCTTGATCCTTTAATCACATATTATCGGGAGAACTATCACATCTGCTCCCCTCCTATTTATTCTTTTGGAATCCTTCTACCCATGCCAGCTATAGTCTATTATGTGTGTGGTCTGTAAGGTGTGGTGTCCCAGACGCTCTCTGGAGGAAGTTGTGTTCAGTGGTGCTTTTTACTTGGTGCGGTTGTGGAGTTTACTCTTGTTGTTGTATACTTCCTTCCTGCTCTTGCTTTCCTCCTGAATCTCTTATTGTCTTATCCTGTGTGTGTGCATGCTGTTTGACAAAGTTTTGGTTTTCACCTTGTCTGTCTTTTTCTTTAGTTTCAACACATTCCTGTCCCATCCCTCCCTGGGGGAGGGGGAGACGGAATTAGATCAGGACTGGTCATGAGCAGGGCCAGGAAGGAGGTTTAGTCCTCTCCACCATTAGGAGTATCCCTGAAATTAGGGATAGCGTAGGGCCCCCTAGCTTGAGGGACAACTTAGAAACCTCGGTTCCCCGCTATACAACATTACTAAACGCCTCAGGGGTGGGGCTCTTTTTGATTTTTCTTTTAGTTCTTTTTATAATAATGGAAACATCTAACAAAGTAGCAATACAGTTAATAATCCTCATCATTAGTTTCTGTAAACCAATCCATTTCTATTTTCATGATGTTATATTAATAAGAAATAGACAATAAATGGTATATTTATGCAGGAAGCAGGGATACAGCATGAAAAATAAAAGACAGGAAAGAAAAATCACAAAAGGCTGAACAATGATAAATTCATTCTATTCCGGTAAAATCTCAGTTTCCCTGGGGATACATTAGGGCATCTTTACATATAAGACAATGAAATATTGTGAAGAACATTCATTAATTTTTTCTCCTATCGTCTGCGATTCCCACACACCATAGAAGAATTTGCGATTACCATTATGCAGAACTGTTAATAGATGCAGTTGAATAATATACTATATTCCACTTTCTACCTTAGTGATTGATGGGAGACTTTACTTTCAGCTTTTAGCTATACAGCTTTTGGCTGTAGCGGTGTAAGCCTGAAAAATGAGTTTACTGTGGTGTTTTGCGATGGTTAATGGCTGGCTCAGCTTCCTATTCAGCGAGTCCTGTTTTAATGAGGGGGAATGTGATTATTGTAATTGCCTGCTTTGCTGCACAAAAAAATCATACCAAGTATTGAGGTTGTACTGCAGCCAAACAGAGTCATTTTAAACTTGTTAGTTTGGACTTGTTATGTTTTTACTGTTGAGGTGGCCATTTTGGAAGTTTTAATTTTCCATTAGTTTCTATTAAAGGGAACCTATCACCAGATTCTTCCCTATGCAAAAAAAACTACCACCTTCTGCAGCTCCTGGGCTGCATTCTATGAAGGTGTGCCTTGTATCTGGCCCCCTTTTCAGACCGCAAAAATAACTTTATAAAATATTACCTTTTCGTATGTAAATTTTATCGGTGGGCCTAAAGGGTGGGCTCTCTTTCTCCTTCGTTTCCCCCTCCTGCCACTGTACGCCGTCCCCTGTGTTGTTTTGAATTGATGACAACGGTCCCGTCATCCTCCACGCTGTGCCGAAGTCTCCTGCATGCGCCATTATCGTAGGCCACTATCATGGGCCTGTGCACAAACTATCTCTCGCGCGCGCGCCGGGGATGTTTTTCCTCAGGCATGAGATTATGGGCGGCGCTGTGCATAACATCACCAGTATTATGCTAGTACTGGCCCATAATCTCGTGCCTGTGCAAATACATCCCCGACGCGTGCGAGGGATAGTTTGTGCACAGGCCCACGATAGTGGCCTACAGTAACGACGCATGCGCGAGACTTCGACACAGCATGGAGGATGACTGGACAGTCGAAATCAATTCAAATCAACACAGGGGATGGCGAACAGTGGCAGGAGGCGGGAACGAAGAAGAAAAAGAGCCCACCCTTTAGGCCCACCCATAAAATTTACATACGAAAAGGTAATATTTTATAAAATTGTTTTTGCGGTCTGAAAATGGGGTCAGATACAAGGTGCCCCTTCATAGAATGCAGCCCAGGAGCTGCAGAAGGTGGTAGTTTTAGTTGCATATGGAAAAATCTGGTGACAGGTTCCCTTTAAGTTTCAAATTTCCAACATGACATGATTTAATAATAGTTGCACAGTGGCTTGCCACTTATCTCTAGAGAAATATCGAAATTGCAAGCAGGGTCGGACTAGGACTCACAAACAGCCCTACCACAGAACCCGTGCCAGCCCACATACCTGTACAATATTCCAAAATACAAAGTTCAACATTCACTAGAGTATAATTTTTTGTCACACCGTTCATCTCTCTCCAAAAGGGGTTGTCTGGAGCCTCTCAATTCTGTATTGGTAGGTGCACAGCATTAATGGTGTCACATCTGCACATACCTGCTGGACAGTGTGCACATTATTCAGGTAAACCTTACCAGTCATTTTCATCATTGATAGGACATGAGCACCTGAGTATTATTCACGTGTATTTGTACATATGAGCAAACATGACATTACCAGTGCAGAAGTGAGCAACCTTTTTAGTGTGTGTTCACACATTGTAATGGTTTTGTAGCAGTTTTTTGAAAATTGTGGCAAGAATTGTGATAAGAACTTGTAAAAGTAGCCTTAAAGGGAATCTGTCATATAAAAAAATGCTATTAATCCGTAGATAGGAGGTTAGTGTGCAGGTTAATAGTGTTCTGATGCTATGTGGCCAACACCGTGAGAGCCCCACTGCCAGGAAGAAATAATCTTTAAAGGGAACCTGTCACCAGATGTTCATAATACTTACCTAACGGTTGGTGTGGAGCAGACTGGTTGGATGGGCGACTCCGTTCTCCGGGTCCCGCGCCTCCTCTTTCAGCCATCTTTGTCCTCCTTCTGAAGCTTGTGTGGATGACACGTTCTACGTCTTCTACACTAGCCGACAGTGATGTCATGTGCAGGTGCACTTTGATCTGCCCTGCACAGTGCAGATCAAAGTGCGCCTGTATAGGACCTCACTGTCGGCTAGTGTAGATGACGTAGAATGCTTCATCCAAACTAGCTTCAGAAGGTGGACAAAGATGGCTCAAAGTGGAGGCGCGGGACCCGGAGAACGGAGCTGCCCATCCGACCAGTCTGATCCGCACCAACCATTAGCTGAGTATTATGAATATCCGGTGACAGGTTCCCTTTAATCTAAATGATCTTTAATCTATATTGATGCAATATTGAGCTGGTCAAGGAGGTAGAGAGTGAGAAAGCTGTATCTGTGGTAGGTATAGTGAGAAGAAGAAGTGTGCAAGCTAGATAGATACCTGAGGCTGAATAAAGTGGGTGTCTGTGGCAAAGTTAATTCGGCCAGATCCTCAAAGTCACCAGAGGGAATCCAGAGGATGCGATAAGGACTCCGATATAGATGGGTGGAGGATAATGGAGGATACTACCTTTGCCCACAACTGTAACTGGCTCTCACTGGGGTGCCTGCTCACATGATGCAGTGAAGCAAGCCTGTGCTATGTGGTCGTTGTTTCTCGGACAACACATCCGAGCACTCGCAATATTTGGTCGAGCATCCCGATGCTTGATTGCGTACCGAACAATGGCAAACTTGCTCCCTTATTTCTGTTACAATGACAAACTGCAGTCAGGTGGAGGACTACTAACAATAACGAATAACGTTTGGAACACCATTCTAAGTCTGAACTGGGTGCAAAAAACCTAAAAAAAATCACTATGGGGAGATAAGGTTTGCACACCAGTGACTATGTAAGGGGAATATACTCACCAATCCCCGATCCCCGGCGCTGCACGGCATTCACACTGCTCCGGCGGCTTTTACTGTTTTGAAAAAGCCGGCCGCCCATTAAACAATTTCGTATTCCCTGCTTTCCCCGCCCACCAGCGCCTATGATTGGTTACAGTGAGACACGCCCCCACTCTGAGTGACAGGTGTCACACTGCACCCAATCACAGCAGCCGGTGGGCGTGTCTATACTGTGTAGTGAAATAAATAATTAAATAATTAAAAAAAACGGCGTGCGGTTCCCCCCATTTTTAAAACCAGCCAGATAAAGCCATACGGCTGAAGGCTGGTATTCTCAGGATGGGGAGCTCCACGTTATGGGGAGCCCCCCACCCTAACAATATCAGCCAACAGCCGCCCAGAATTGCCGCATACATTATATGCGACAGTTCTGGGACTGTACCCGGCTCTTCCCGATTTGCCCTGGTGCGTTGGCAAATCGGGGTAATAAGGAGTTATTGGCAGCCCATAGCTGCCAATAAGTCCTAGATTAATCATGTCAGGCATCTATGAGACACCCTCCATGATTAATCTGTAAGTTACAGTAAATAAACACACACACCAGAAAAAATCCTTTATTAGAAATAAAAACACACACATATACCCTGGTTCACCACTTTAATCAGCCCCAAAAAGCCCTCCTTGTCCGGCGTAATCCAGGATGATCCAGCGTCGCTTCCACCGCAGCTGCATGGAGGTGACCGGAGCCGCAGCAGACACAGCCGCTCCGGTCACCTCCACACAGCAAATGAAGACAGCCGTGCGATCAGCTGCTGTCACTGAGGTTACCCGCGGCCACCGGTGGATGCAGCGGTGGCCGCGGGTAACCTCAGTGACAGCTCAGCTGATCGCCGGCTGTCTTCATTTGCTGTGTGGAGGTGATCGGAGCGGCTGTGTCTGCTGCGGCTCCGGTCACCTCCATGCAGCTGCGGTGGAAGCGACGCTGGATCATCCTGGATTACGCCGGACAAGGAGGGCTTTTTGGGGCTGATTAAAGTGGTGAACCAGGGTATATGTGTGTGTTTTTATTTCTAATAAAGGATTTTTTCTGGTGTGTGTGTTTATTTACTGTAACTTACAGATTAATCATGGAGGGTGTCTCATAGATGCCTGACATGATTAATCTAGGACTTATTGGCAGCTATGGGCTGCCAATAACTCCTTATTACCCCGATTTGCCAACGCACCAGGGCAAATCGGGAAGAGCCGGGTACAGTCCCAGAACTGTCGCATATAATGTATGCGGCAATTCTGGGCGGCTGTTGGCTGATATTGTTAGGGTGGGGGGCTCCCCATAACGTGGAGCTCCCCATCCTGAGAATACCAGCCTTCAGCCGTATGGCTTTATCTGGCTGGTTTTAAAAATGGGGGGAACCGCACGCCGTTTTTTTTAATTATTTAATTATTTATTTCACTACACAGTATAGACACGCCCACCGGCTGCTGTGATTGGGTGCAGTGTGACACCTGTCACTCAGAGTGGGGGCGTGTCTCACTGTAACCAATCATAGGCGCTGGTGGGCGGGGAAAGCAGGGAATACGAAATTGTTTAATGGGCGGCCGGCTTTTTCAAAACAGTAAAAGCCGCCGGAGCAGTGAGAAAGCCGTGCAGCGCCGGGGATCGGGGATTGGTGAGTATGAGAGAGGGCTGTGTAACTTCAGTTACTCAGGAGATTAGCGGTCACCGGTGAGTCTTCACTGGTGACCGCTAATCAGGGCGCGACACAGACAGAGCCGCAGCATGACAATGAAGTCGGGTGAAGTTCACCCGAGTTCATTCTGACAGTGCGGCTCTGTCTGTGTCTGCTGTCATCTGCCATTCAGCTCTGCTACATGGCTGTCTGTGTCTGCTGTTAGCGGCCATGTAGCAGAGCTGAATGGCAGATGACATAGTAAAAACGCATCCCTACACATTACACACGCTTGGCAAGTCAATAAATAAAAAAAAAAAAAAAGGTGCTCAATGCATACGTCACAGAACACATGATCTAAAGGATCGCACACAAAATTGACCAATTTAACATAGACTACTAACGCTCGTGTGACAGCAAATGAACGACCAACGTGAAATCTCATAGATCCCGTATGCAACCTGGGCGTGTCACATCGCAAATGCGATTGTACAACTAATTGCAACGTGTAAAGTGGGCTTAAGATGTTGAGGTCCTGGGCTGGTGTGGTTACACGTGGTCTGAAATTTGGAGGCTGGTTAGTTTTATTGCCAAGTTCTCTGAAACACTTTTTGGAAACAGCTGATGGTAGAAAAATAAACATTCAATCATTCAATTCACGGGCAACAGCTCTGGTGGATATTCCTGCAGTCAGCATACCAATTGCACACTCCCTCAAAATGTTTGGTAACTGTGGCATTGTGGTGTGTAATAAAATTGCATATTTTAAAGTGGTCTTTTATTGTGGCAAGCGTAAGGCACTCCTGTGCTATAATCATACTGTTTAATAAGGATCTAGGTATGCCATACCTTTGAGGTTGATCATAGTGATGAGCAAGCATGCTCTCCACTGCTCGATATTCAATAAAAAAACAAACACCGTCCACCCACCTCCGGAAATGTTTTGCTTGTGGCCCATAGCAAAACATTTCCGGAGGTGGGTGGGCGGTAGTTGTTTTTTTCTTTTCTCTGTGAATAATACAGCTTTGAATGCTGACTGTAAGTCAAATTTTAGACAAACACATCCCGCAGCACAGACAAAGCGGAGCATTAGACAGATAGAAGCAAAGTGCGATACTCACCACGGGGATTTTCACATCATTCTCCGAGCCTGAACCCTGAGGCACGAGCCTAAATTTCGCTCATCTTTATTAATAAGCAGCTAAGGTAAAGCAGACAGCTGTGGGCTGGTAATATCAGTCTTCAGCCGCCCCAAAATTGGCCCATTACATTACATGAGCCAATTCTGGTTCTTCACCCTTGCTCTTCTCAATTGCCCTTGTGGCTTGGAAATTGTGGTAATATGTTTGGGGGTGGTTGATGTCAGCTGTGTCATGTCAGCTGGCATCAAGCTCAGGGGTTTGTATTGTAGAGGTGTCTATCTGACACCCCCATTGCTAATCCAGTAATCAATGGCGTTTTTTTTTTTTACATTTATTTATTTATTAACAAGTACAGTAAACTACACACGCAAAGCACTAATTATATGTGACGATTATATATTTGCCTTGCGTGTTTAGGGGTAAACAGGTCAAACATTCAATTTAAATTGACAAGGCTGATGAAAACATACATAACATATCATAAATTAAACATGACAGTGCATGATAGATACTGACCCACACAATATGTATAAATATTCCCAACGAGCGTTTCGCCAGAAGCTTAAACCAAGGAACCCAATGGGATCTAAGTACATATTTTATGTGGGATGTTTCTTTAGGAGCATAGACAAAAATGGCATGTCATCACATACATAACTCTAAAGGCTGCTTTACACCAGAAGATCTATCGTGCGATAGATCGTCGGGGTCACGGTTTTTGTGACGCACATCCGGCATCGCTTGTGATGCCGGCCTGTGTGACACCTCCTAGCGACGCAGTATCGCTCACAAATCGTGAGTCGTGTACTGCTCGTTAGGTTTCATAATATCGTTTAATTTAATTGTTCATCGTTCCCGGGGTAGCACATGCCGCTCCGTGTGACACCCCAGGAACGATGAACATCGCTTACCTGCAACCCGCGGCTCTCGCCGGCTATGTGGAAGGAAGGAGGTGGGCAGGATGTTTACGTCCCGCTCATCTCCACCCCTCCACTTCTATTGGCCGGCGGCCGTGTGACGTCGCTGTGACGCCGAACGTCCCTCCCACTCCAGGAAGTGGACATTCGCCGCCCACAGCGAGGTCGGACGGGAGGTAAGTATGTGTGACGTGGGGTTACCGACTTTGTGCGCCACGGGCAGCGATCTGCCCGTGACGCAAAAAGGACGGGGGCGGGTACGATCGATTGTAAAATTGCACAATCGGTTGTACCGTGTAAAGCAGCCTTAAGACCTCTCTCCATCTATAAACACAGCCTAAAAGACATAGATAATTCACATTGTCCAAATTTTTGTGTATAAAATGGAATACGACACAATATTGAAATATGAGCTGTAAATAATTATAATAATCCATTTACTGGTAAAGTGACCTTTGAGTGATTAATTGGCCTTTAACTGATTAGTCTTATGTAAATTTATAAAGAAAAAATCATTTTAAACTTATTTTTGGAAATGTTTTGTCTGACAGTAAAGGCAGAAGAGACAAGGGCAGCGGTCAGACTAAAATAAATAAATGACACAAGCAATAATGAAAAATATTTAGGCAATTTGTTTTACTAGATACATTCAGACAGGAGGCATTCCCGGAAGAGTTTTACAGAGCGATGCTTACTGTGGCACTCAATAAAAAATGAATTCAATAATAGTGAAAAATTTCAAGAGTCAGTATGGACTATTATCATAGCTCCAGCTTTAACTGCTGTGTACAGAGCTGATGAAAATACAAAAAAGTGATTGTGTGCCCAGTTAAAAGAAGTTCTCACCTACCCAAGGGATGACTTATAGATTAGTGAAGATTTGACCATTGGGACCCTGCACTGGCTAGCAGATTGGGGCCATTTTATTCCTGTTAGAATGGAGCATCACTGCACATGTCCGACCAACGCTCCATTTATTCCCTATGGATGTATCGAGGGCAGGGTACTTTCAGATGTATGATCTGGCAATACTCTACTATCCAAGATTATTGTTTTGGTGTTCATATTATTATAAATACATATTTAGGGTTCCTGGGGGGGAAGGTTTCTGAAAAATAGCCTGCTAATAATAATAATTATCTAACTGATCCATACAAAATTTGGTAGAATTCTCAATAGATTATGAATATTGTATGCCAGGAAGTCTACCATTCTTAACTGGAGGTCTCCAAAGCTCCCCTCTGTTCTTCTTTGGGCAAAATTGTTGGAAATGGTCCTGCAGAAGCACCTTGAAAAGGGTATGTATGCGGTTTAAGTGTGGTTTTAGTAATGTCTGATCACTAGTGATGGGCGAGCACTTAAGTGCTCAAGTGCTCGTTACTTGAATTGAGCAGATTGGATGCTCAGAACCTCTCGATTCGAGTAACGAGTATAATGGAGGTCTATGGGAAACTCTAGCATTTTTCCAGTGCACTAGGGGGGAGTGGTGGAAAATAGCTGAAATGCTTTTTAATAGCAGCTGTTAAGGGGACTTATTCCTTAGCAACGCTTTTTAATGGCACTCAGGAGTAAGGGTCTAGTGTCCCCCAGCATCGGAAAATTTCTGGGGTTTAAGGTACCGGGGTTAAATTAAAATCAAAATACTTCGGCACTCATTATAAGAAAAAATGAAACTTCAGTCTGTCCAAAATTAATTTTATTTATGCAGAAAAGTAAAGACAGCATCCAGACGTTTCGGCATTTTTTTGCATTTATCAATGCCCCACAACAGATTTCCAAGAAAAATCAGCTGATGTAATGGACGGTTTTTGGGAGAAGATCACAGCCTAATAAAAAATGCTGACTAAAAATACTAGAATAGACCATACACCCTCTACCTGGCACCTATTCCTCAAGATCCCACTTGTGCATATTTCTGCTATTACTCTTGTGCATTAGAGAATCTGTTATATGTCTGCTCTTGCTTAGTGTCACATAAGGAATTCTTCTGATCCAGAACCTTTATATAGTGCCATACTGGGGTGCTCTGATTTTCATAACAAACATCAGGTTTTCCCAGGAATATTATGGTCCTTTTCTGAAATGATGTGCCTTACTGTGGTATATTAATTCCCTTAAACATTCATCAGGAGTATCTGAGGACGCAATGGTTTGTCTTTTATGATATGGAATACTTATACCTGTGACTTCATCTATTCTAGTATTTTTAGTCAGCATTTTCATTAGGCTTTGATCTTCTCCCAAAAACCGTCCATTACATCAGCTGATTTTTCTTGGAAATCTTTTGTGGTGCATTGATAAAGGCAAAAAATGCCGAAACGTCTGGATGCTGTCTTTACTTTTCTGCATAAATAAAATCACAATTTTGGACAGATTGAAGTTTCATTTTTTCTTATAATGAGTGCCGAAGTATTTTGATTTTCATTTGGACTTATTTTATACTTCTGCGCACCAACCACAGTTGAGACAGGCTTCTCTCTTTTTGTAAGCTACCGGGGGTGGCTGAGATCCTGGAGATCATGATCTAGTCGTTTTTTTCGGCCTCAGGTCACACGATTACCGTTATTATTGATCGAATAATGGCAATCACCTCAACTTAAGAGTAAATGGCCTTTTTTAATTTCGAATAATTTACTTTTATATTGTCCGTTTATTGGGCCCCAGTTGAAAGTATTTTTTATTGGACAAGTAATAAAGAGAATATTTTGATCAGTAAAATACATTTTACCCCATTGCACAATTAATTCCAGGACTTGATCACTGAGATACCAAACTCTCATCCCCATGCCTACAGCTGTATACTCCAGAATGTGAGCCCCACAAATGTTCTTGAACATTTGACAACTTTTCAAGACTTGATCACTCACGTAAAGTGTTTTCACCATTCATCTTAGTTTGACTGTTATTCCGACTATGTCTTAAGTTGCTACACAAAACTTTTCTTTGCATTTATATTACTTATAGATTTATACTGGTGATATAATGGGCACTATCATTTTACTGGAGGATCTCTAACAACGAGGCTGTTCCGTAAAACAGGTGTCTCCCACCACTACTCCAATCTTTCATGCAGCTTGGTGCAGCTCTCCAAATACTGCAAAGTGAATCCAATTTTGTAACATCCAAGGCACCAAAGACTCCTTCATTAATTAGCCAAATCTTTATTGTTCCCAATGCACATGAGGGGATAAATACGGCGCCATGTTTCGGCCAACGCAGGGCCTTTATCACATAAAGATTTGTTTAATTGATGAATGAGTCTTTGGTGCCTTGGATATTACAAAATTTAATGAGGCTGTTCTGTATTCATACACTATGGGCTTTACTACATAGTTCTTGCCGACCTCCTGTACAGTACAATACTTTCAGAATTCTGTAGGGGACTGGATGTTAGACTAGACACTAGCCACCCACTAACCAGGATCCTGAGAACCCCAAAACCCTTTAACGCCTGTACAAGGATCTGGAATTACTACACGGCTCAGGAGTTTGCTGCCTATGGAAGGCTGCAATCCTGAAAAGAGTAGTACTCAGGCAGGGTAAACCAGGAGGTACGGAAAAGGGACAAAGTCGGCAGGCAAGAGCGTAGTCAGGAAATCAGGCTAAGGTCAAATTAGAGACGGCAGTGAAGTACAAAAACGGCAGGCAGGGGAGTAGTCAGAGAGCAGGCAGAGGTCAAAACATAGGGATCAAATATACAGATCAGGGTGTGAAGCAGAGACAAGCAGAAATAAACTAGACTATATCTGGCAGTGAGCAGCAGACTACTGAAGGTATAAGAAGTGTGTGGTGCCTTCCAATAGGCTAGATCTGGAAGCTGATAACTTCACCTGCAAGGCACACACCACCACAGTCAGCCAGAGGTACTGCAAGTCCCAGGCCTAAAAAGATTGGTGGATGGGCGGAGACTGTGCTCTTCAGAGCTACTGGTACTGACTCTGCCTCTAACAAAGCCACCGGACACAATGGGAATGCGGCAGTGCCTGGTAGCCGGAACAGAAATCACAGCCGCAGACTCTGGTGGAGACATGACACCTATACGAAACCTTCCCTCATCGCCATTACTTGCCTAGTCTCTGCCTGTCTGTCCACTCACTGTTACGGTTGCTGTGGCTCTGGAGACTATGTCCGGATTTCTTGCTACTGCACATGTGCAAGCGCTGGAGACTAAAGGCCCAGTCACACACAACGACTAACCAGCGATCCCGAAAATGATGCGACCTGATAGGGATCGCAGGTAAGTCGCTGGGAGGTCGCTGGTGAGATGTCACACAGTCAGATCTTACCAGCGATGCAGGAACAATACAGGGTGCAGTAGCGACCTGTATAACGATCTCAGCAGTAACTGTGATCCTGTCACACAGTGTCAAACACAGCGATGTGTCCTGCCCAGCAGGACATCGCCTTTGAAGAAAATGGCCTGGACCATTCTGCAACGACTAGTGATCTCACAACAGGGGCCTGATCGCTGGTAGGTGTCACACATAACGAGATCGCTAACGGGATCGCTGTTGCGTCACCAAAACCGTGACTCAGCAGCGATCTCGCTAGCGATCTCGTTATGTGTGACGGTACCTTTAGTCCTATCTTGGAGCCATTGCACATGTGCGGGTGACATCATCGCTGACATGAGGTCACATGTCTCTGACACCTTCTAAGCTGATTGGCCACTGGTCATGTGCTTGTGACACGTGGTCACATGTCTCTGACACCTTCTATGCCGATTGGTCGCTGGTCATGTGCTTGTGACGCTTTGCTCGGTGATAGGCCAGCGTGACGTCATTGCTGTCATTCTGGCAGCGGAATGGCTCTGGTGTCCTCTATCTTGGATGAGGCACAGAGTCTATATAAGACCCTGACGCACGCCGCCCGGCGCTCAGTCCTCTTGGTTCATGCATGAGGGTAGACGCCCTGTGCACGTCCCTCTAGGCATCTCTCTGCCTATGTTAGGTGAGCGCTACCGGCAGGGTAGCGTTCTTATACCTTACAGCTTCGGCTGCAGTCCGTATCCTTACCTCTTAGTGGAGCGGACATAGGCAGGTGCCTGAGGCACATGGTCAGGCTGGGCCTTGTGATTCTACTCGTAGGTGGACGTTGCCGCTAGGGTAACGTTCCTTATACTGCGTCTGGCAGTTGTTCGTATCCTCGCACACTAGGGGAGCGAATAGAGGTAGGAGCTTTGTGCGGCTTATGCTGCTGTCCATCTCTTTTGCACCACTAGAAGAGCGGACCTAGGCAGGTGCCATATCTAGTAGTTCGTGTCCTCGCACACTAGTGGAGCGAATGCAGGTAGGAGCTTTGTGCGGCTTACGCTGCTGTCTGTCTCTTTTGCACCACTAGAAGAGCGGACCTAGGCAGGTGCCATATCTAGTACTTCGTTTCCTCGCACACTAGTGGAGCGAACGCAGGTAGGAGCTTTGTGTGGCTTACGCTGCTGTCCGTCTCCTGGCACCACTAGAGGAACGGACCTAGGTAGGTGCCATTTCCCACTCACTGCTTTTGTCTCTGTGATCTTTAACAGAGACCATTCCACACACCCTCCAAGTAAGGGAGGAATTGCTTTATTTTCTAATTATATTCCTCTGTGAGTTTAACAGAGCTATTGTACTCTGCACTTGTGCTATTATTTTTTACAGTGGCACACTTATATACCCCTTATCCTCTGCCATAGTCTGCAGCAGAGTCTTTGCACGGTGGACCCTGACTGTCTGACATTCCTTTAGGTTTTATTATCAGACAGCCCCCCGTAACACTCACCCTGTATAGCGCCAAGGCCAGTGAGTATAGTAGACCTTACCATTACTGTAAAAACACACAGGGGGACCTAGACAAAAGAATATGCAACAAAATATCAGCAGCAGAACTCCAGCAGCTAATAGAGACTCCCTTCCTGGAAGGTGGTCAGTACAGAATGAATCTATTACCGGCATCAAGTGATGGATCATGACACTATTAAAAGAGAAAGTGGAGTGATCACAAACCAGCTGCAGCTGACATAAACTAAACAGGAGAATATGAAAAAGCCAATTCTGTACAGCCGAGTAAAGTTGCCCAATAGTCCTATTAACAATACCAAAGCAGCAGGGACTAAACCTTAACTTTAATTAACATGATTTAAATACAATGAAAAATAAAGAGCAGTGCAATATACATAAGGTGCAATATAGAAGAAAAATAAGGGTCAATGTCACGTGATCTTTCTCCACGGATGAAGTAAGCACCAATCAACAAACTAGGAGCCACAGGTTGGGAGAGCAAAGACAATAACCAGGGTATGAAGTTTAAACAATCCCCTGTCGTGCCCCTTGTGAAGACATCCGCCATGACAAGGACAGCACCTAGTAAGCTGTCTGCTTCACAACCTCATCAAAAACAAGTTCATGTGAAGCTCAGATCCAAGAGCTATCACAAGTCTCCTAAAGACGGGAGACATTTGTGACACCTGGTTCCTCTTGATGGACTGTTATGCCATTAAATGCCTGCTAAACCAGCCACTGGGTTTAGAGGTGAATTATTTGTGTGTCAAGAGGGAACCGGAAACAGAGACCGGTAGAGTACCTGGGGTGAAATAGAAGAGAGCGATGGGAAATTGGAGGAGATATGTAAATTTTTTTTTACTATGTAATATGGAGACAACCCATTTACCTATTTTTGTATGTCTTGTCTAGAAATATGAATGTTGTGGAGGATATGACCCATTTGAAAACAACTTCTATGAGCCAGAGGAAAGAGCAGCTAAACAGAAGTGGCTTTCACACTGGAGAGTACCAGCCATCCATGTATTATATAGTCAGTGGTTAATTAAAATGCTTCCACCGGTTGAACAATTCAGCTACCAATGTCGCTAGCGATCGCACCCGCCCCCGTCGTTTGTGAGTCACGGGCAAATCGCTGCCTGTGGTGTACAATATCGCTAGTAAGAGTCCCAAGTACTTACCTTCCTAACGACGTCGCTGTGGCCGGCGAACAATCTCTTCTTTAAGGGGAGGATTGTGCGGCGTCACAGCGACGTCACACAGCAGGCGACCAATAGAAGCGGAGGGTCGGAGAGCAGCCGCATTAACGACACTCCCACCTCGTTGCTGGAGGACGCAGGAACACTGCTGTTCGTCGTTCCCGGGGTGTCACATCTAGCGATGTGTGCTGCCTCGGGAATGACGAACAACCTGTGTCCACAACAAGCAACAACATTTTGAAAATGAACGACGTGTCAACGATCAACGATTAGGTGAGTATTTTTGATCATTAGCGGTGGCTCGTAGGAGTTACACGCAACGACGCCGGATGTGCGTCACGAATTCCGTGCCCCCGATGACAAATCGTTAGATATGTTGTTGCGTGAAAAGCGGCCTTTAGTGCTTGGATTTTCCCTCTGGAGCATTCTGTGTAGAACATTTTGTCATCCTTGACTCCAATGGAAAAAAAAGCAAAAATATGTGTAAAGTCATTAAAAAGTGATACAACAGTCATGTTCACCTCTCCCAACCACAGCTCTCGCAGCTGTATGAGGAGACAATTGTCATCCATAGACAATGCGGACAAATTTATGGCTTCCAGCTGCATACATTCGGGCTACACGCTTAGTATGTACTTTTGCAGGATTTTGCGGGGGACTTGCCATATGTGCACTGTAAGCTCAGTGTGAACACAGCCTTAAATCTAAGTTCACCATAGAAAGCAGAGTTAAATAAATCAACCCTGTAATATAATACATGTCTATCTGAGGAATAAGATTTTAATTTGCTGTTTTTATGCTCTATAATCCTTGAAATGTTGTATGTTCAGTACCAGAATAATACTGTATCCTATGGCTGTGCTTAAATAGTCGCCCGTCTGATAAATATTACAGTACATGTTATCCATGTGGCTTTTTAAGGTTTCCACTTCTCATTATGAAAGTCTTACCTAATGACCTAGTTACGAGACAAATAAACCAATCATATAAATATTTTAAGAAAGATTTTACTGCCAATGCTCTATTCTACCCAACACCTGCTCTGTAGATTAGAGAACCGTGCAGTGAGCCCAAAGGCTCAGATTTATATTAGCCTCCGCGGTGTGAGACGAGAGGTACAGCTATAACTGAAAGTCATTTTTATGTTTTATTAGAGGTGAGAAACATTTAAGAGAAGGTGCGGCGGGAAGCTAAGCAAAACATTTCAGTAGGAGATTAGAGAAAAAGGTTTGGTATTACAGATCAGCTCTGCTGCAATACCAGACATGGCCTATGGAGAAGGGTGGCGCTGTTTAGGAAGAATATGACATCTAGCTATAATATTATATAATCATATTCACAATTAAACAAAGAAGACATTGGACAAATAAATTCATTAATGGAAATCTGTCAGCAAAAAGAAAAGGAAATTACTTGCAGCCAAAGTGGTAATCTACGCTTAATAGATATGTGGCAGTCTAATTTGAAGTTCGGCTGCAGGGAGGAAATTAAATTATATTCTTTATTCAGTGACCAGGGCAGTGAACAGTCATCGCTCACATCACAGTGAGAGCGCTGCAATCACACCCACCTCTCGTCTCAGTACCTATGTTGTAAAGCAGAATGCCAATCAAAGAGAGGTAGGCATTGTGACAAGTTCACTGTATGTGGAACGCTGACTGTTTATAGCTGCCTTGCTGCCCCAATAGCTAAAATCGAGCAGCTGCAGGGAAAATATAACTTTATTTTCTCCATGCAGCTGCACTTAGAGTTAAACTGATACATATGTTTACTCACAGCAAGTTGGGCTGTAGTGTGTACATCGCCCAGGCCAAAAGCTAATGCTCTACCAGGATACAGCTAAACCCCCACTAATGTGGAAGCGTCACAGGTGCAGGAGAAGCAGATCACACACACACCTCCATGGAATGGAGGGGAGGCGAATGCTAGATGATAAAACTGCACACAAGTGGCTTGCATAGAGCGCTGTTCACATGCAGATGGCACAGTCACAAACCCGCAGCCTATTAGGTGACGCCCTTCTATTAGATCAGGCGGGCTGCCAAGCGGTACCCCACTGTGTATCATGCACGGACAGACACTCTACAATGCAAGGCCCAACAGAATTTTTGGAGGACATTGTCCTCTTTTTGTTGCTATTTTTATATTTACTGTAGGGACCTACAAACATGAGGTCCCATGACGAGGGTGTAGGCTTACGTTTTATGGCCATAAATACCAACAAAAACCTCATATTTTTTTGTTTGTACAGGATACAGCCAGACCCCTTTCTGTTGGGCCTTGCATTGTAGAGTGTCTGTCCGTGCGTGATACACAGTGGGGTACGGCTTGGCAGCCCGCCTGATCTAATAGAAGGGCGTCACCTAATAGGCTGCGGGTTTGTGACTGTGCCATCTGCATGTGAACAGCGCTCTATGCAAGCCACTTGTGTGCAGTTTTATCATCTAGCAATCACCCTCCTCCATTCCATGGAGGTGTGTGTGTGATCTGCTTCTCCTGCACCTGTGACGCTTCCACATTAGTGGGGGTTTAGCTGTATCCTGGTAGAGCATTAGCTTTTGGCCTGGGCGATGTACACACTACAGCCCAACTTGCTGTGAGTAATACTTAATTTTTGGAGGACATTGTCCTCTTTTTGTTGCTATTTTGATACATATGTTTAAAACACTTTTAAAATGCTATATGCAGATTACCGCTATAGAGGCAGGTAAATACCTTTTTTTTTTTTTTTTTTGCTGACAAGATCCCTTTTAAAGAACCGAAATGGAGACTGTGGACAAAAAGCGCAAATAGATGCTTAACTGGTAAACAGCATAAAGAGGGGTTACTGGAAAAAAATCACCAATAGGGGTTGTGCCAGTCACAACTCCTATATTAGTGGAGTCACAGGGTAAACCAGCTGCAGCCCTGAAGAAATCAGTATTAGTAGTATGCAGGAAAGACGGGTGTCATGCAAAGGTCCAGGAGTCAGATAGGGTTAATCCATGTCTTTTTATTTAACAGGAGAAGATACAGGTCAATGCGTTTGAAGGGACTCAGTCCTCTTCCTCAAGACATATTTCAAATAACAGGATAATACTGTCATTTGATATATGTTCTGAGGAAGAGGGCTGAGTCCCTTGAAATGCGTTGACCTGTATCTTCTCCTGTTAAATAAAAAGACATGGATTAACCCTAACAGGAGAAGATACAGGTCAATGCGTTTCAAGGAACTCGGCCCTCTTCCTCAGGACATATATCAAATAATAGGATAATACTGTCATTTGATATATGTTCTGAGGAAGAGGGCTGAGTCCCTTGAAACGCATTGACCTGTATCTTCTCCTGTTAAATAAAAAGACATGGATTAACCCTATCTGACTCCTGGACCTTGGTGATAAGTGCGGCATGATACCCGTCTTTCCTGCATACTACTAACAAAGATCCCTTTTAAGTAAGCTTCTAACAAGAAAGGGAAACTTCCAAAGAGAGAATGTAAGTTTTCGGGGGGGGTTTGTCTATTGTAACAACATATTGTTCAGTACAAAGGTTGTTTTCACTTACACCAGTCCCTGTTCCCAATGGATCTAGCACACTCTGAACACTGCCCACTCACTGCACACAAGACTCCGATCCTCTGGTGACGCTTTCACATTCCATAATACCCAAATTTAGGTGTGGCCAAGGCATGCAAAGGACTTCAGGCCATAGTTGAACTTTTCCAGGGGCGGGCTACTGAAAGAAGAAGTTTTAGTGGAAGATAATTGCTTAACTTTGTTAAACTTAATTTCCAGCTGCATTTGACAAATTGTTTAGGTATAATCAGCGTAGTTGAGAAAGATCTATTTCTCTGAATTTCTAGAGGTTATGTTGGGGCGAGGAAGTATTTAGTTGGGGTATAGAGGTAATGTAATTTGAATGTAAGTTTGTAAACGGTTGGGCTGCATTGCAGGCGAACCCGTACTTTGCATGCATATAACTGTTCCAGATCCCAGGGGGTTAATACTGTACATAACCGGCATCTGGTTTAGACAGGTGCATCAATAGGTAAATTTATCCTATATATGGTTGGCACATACTGTTGTGCAGCAGAAAGGTTTCTGCCTCCCCATTGAGTATTTGTAAAGTATTTTGAGTGTTTTCTTCATTTTCTGAGCACGCGCATTTACGTAACTTAAAGGGAACCTGTCACCACATATTTGCTACCCCATTTGAGAACAACATAATGTAGAGATAGAGACCCTGACTCCAGCAATGTGTAACTTACTCAGCTGTTTGCTGTCATTTTCATAAAATCAATGCTTTCTCTGCCATAGATCTAGCCATTATACATAGCTCATGAATATGCTGGACTACCTGAAGCAGGCCAAGTAGTCCTCTAATGATATCCTACAGCTGATTAAACAGTGATTTTATCAAAACTACACTAAGCACCCCATTAAGTGAAACATCATTGGAATCAGGACCTCTGCCCCTACGTTATGTTGCTCTCAGATATGATGTTAATAACCTGGTGACAGAGTCTCTTTAAGTAAAGTATATTTACTGAGGGGATTAACCTCTGAGCCCTGATGCAGCTGCAGTGGCAGTATGTCTGCCAGTGAGTGGCCCTAGCAGAAAAGACACAGTGGAAATTTGGACAAATTAACATTCCTCATTGGGTCTAACTAAGAATGTCTCTAGTAGAGTTGAGCGCGGTTCACGATTCGAGGTTCTCCAGTTCGCGGCTCGAGTGATTTTGGGGGCTGTTCTAGATCGAACTAGAACTCAAGCTTTTTGCTAAAGCTCGATAGTTCTAGATACGTTCGAGAACGGTTCTAGTAGCAAAAAGACAAGCTAATTACTAGCTGGCTTTCCGCTGTAATAGTGTAAGTCACTCTGTGACTCACACTATTCTGACATTTCAGTGTATAGTGTGCGGGAACAGCGCATTCAGATCACTGCTGTATGGATAATGGCGATCACCTTTTTTTTTTTTTTTTCCTTGTCTTCCTTCCCTAAGCGCGCGCGTGTAGTGGGGCGGGCCAGCATGTCAGCCAATCCCAGACACACACACAGCTAAGTGGACTTTTAGCCAGAGAAGCAACGGCATGTGTGATAGGATGTCCATGTCACATGTCCCTGCATTATAAAAACGAGTATCTGCCCGTCCGGACGCCATTATCTCTTCTGCGTCTGGGTGTCAGTCACCGCTGGCGTAGCTCCTGTCTCCGATACTGCTGTGTACGCTCTATACACAGCGCTATACAGAATAGGGATAGAAGTTTCTTTCAGCCCTTCTAAGGGCTAATACCGGCAGGGTCAGAGCCATAAGTGACAGTCAGGGCAGTGAAAACAGATTTTAACAGCTACACAAGATGACAGCGTCTGTGTAGCTAAAATCAGGGATTTCCTCGCTGCATTTCCCCATTAGGAGGGATAGAAAGGGAGGCTTCCTTTCCTCTACCCAGAGACCCACAACCCTGCCACTGTACCCTCCTGCCCTTTGCACACTCAAACTCATTGTTACTAAGCCATTATACTAGCAAACACTGAGGAAACTTAGTGGCATCCTAAACGTGGCTGTTGGACTTCTGTATTGTCCCACTAGTGCAAAGATATTTGCAGCACGTCTGCCTGCATTGCACACTCAAACTCATTGTTACTAAGCCATTATACTAGCAATGTATGCTGCCAGTTTAAGGGCCGTAGTTGCATTGTCAGGGATAATTATTGTTGTTTATTCTGCTGTTAATAAAGCTAGACCACCGCTGAAATCTACACCACCTCTCAATTTTTACTACCACATTTTAAGTGCACAATCTTGTCGCAATTAAAATGAGTGGCAAAATGACAGATGCTGGTGGAAAGGGTAAGAGGCGTGTTGAAAAGAAAAAAAAGGGTTTGTCCGTGGGGAAGGTGGCAAAGCTCCATTAACATCTGCTGAAGATAGACCATCTTCCAGCAAAAGTAAGATGTCTACTACTTACCGTGGACAATCTGATGTGCTCCCTTTTTTACGGACACGAACAACTGGAACAAAAGTAGATGATGGCCAAAAAAGGAAAATGCTTGAATGGATCTCAAGTGGTCCAACAAGTGCCCTCTCCGCCACCTCAACTACCGCATCCAAAAAACACCAGTCCTCTGAGTTGTCAGCCCAATCACACTTGCATTCTCACAGCTCTGAAGTCTCCATCCGCCCTGCACAGTATGGTGGAACTGAGATGGCTGAGTCTGCAGAGCTGTTCAGTCACACTATAGCCTCGGAATTAGAGGTCTGCTCCCAAGCTACAGTGAGTACAGACCAGGAAATGGTCTGCAGTGATGCCCAGAACCTTTGTGACTCAGATTCAGGCCATGATGACCAAGTTTCAGAGCATAATGTTGACCCTTATTCACAAACTGAAACACCTGTGGTAATAGACAATGAGGAACATACTGATGACGATGAGACGCAGATACCAGATTGGGATGACAACTTAAATATTCGGTCAGGGCAAGAAGAGGCTCGGTCTGAGGGTGAGGGGAGTGCAAACACAACAATTGATGAGGAAGTTCTAGATCCCACCTACTGTCAACCCACAGTCAGGCCCTCGAGGAGGTCAACAGAGACGGTGGAGGAGGATGCAACTGACGACGAAGTTACCTTGCGCCTTCCTGGACAGAGTCGGAGTACTGGTAGCATGTCTACAACTGCATCCTCAGCCACCACTGTGCCTCTGAGCACTAGTCGGGGTGGATCAGCAGGTTGCATGCCCTCTAAGCCTTGCGTAGCCTGGTCCTTTTTTGACATAGCAAAAGATCGCCCAAATTTTGTGATCTGTAAAATTTGTCATGATTCTGTTAGTAGAGGGCAAAACCTCAGCAGTTTGACAACTTCTTCTATGAATCGTCACATGAATAAATATCATATGTCCCAGTGGGAAGCTCACCGTGCTGCAATGCGGCCTAGCAAAGCGAACCATCCACCGCCTGCCCCTTCCAGTGCATCCGCGCGCTCTTCATCTTCTAGGACAGTGGGGACAGCTGTCACACCTGGTTTTCCACGCACAACTTCCACCACTGTAACCGCAACAGGCAGTTTGCTTGGTAGGTCGTCAGTTGGTTTGGAAGGGGAAACAAGTACATGTGTACAGCTCTCTCTGACATCGATAGCACCAACGTTGGATGAAGGCGACATACGCCTGCACTTTCCTCACAAAGCTACATTTTTCCAGGGACACCCTACTCAACACCGTCTACACACAGCAGCCAGATCTCTGTCCCTCAGATGTGGACAAATAAAAGGCCATTTCCTGCGACCCATGACAAAGCTAAGAGGTTGACTTTATCCCTCTGTAAGCTCTTGGCTACCGAAATGCTGCCTTTCCGCCTGGTGGACACACAGGATTTTAGAGACCTTATGTCTGTCGCTGTGCCCCAGTACCAGATGCCCAGTCGCCACTACTTCTCTAAGAAAGGTGTGCCCGCGCTACACCAGCATGTCGCACACAACATCACCGCTTCCTTGAGAAACTCTGTGTGTCAACGGGTGCATTTCACCACCGATACTTGGACCAGTAAGCATGGACAGGGACGTTACATGTCGCTGACTGGGCACTGGGTAACTATGGTGATAGATGGTGAAGGGTCTGCTGCACAAGTCTTGCCGTCCCCACGACTTGTGTGTCAATCCTCTGTCTGTCCAAGTTACGCCACTGCTTCTGCCTCCTCCAACTCATCTGGGTCCTCCACCTCCGCCCCAAGCCTGCCTGGTCAGGCCACCAGCATTCAAACTGCGCAGAAGGAATCACGCAACCCTCATTACTATGCTGGCAGCAGAGCGCAACGGCATCAGGCGGTCTTTAGCTTGACATGTCTTGGAAATAGGAGTCATACAGCGGGTGAGTTGTGGGCAGCTCTGCAGACTGAGTTTAATAAATGGTTGTCTCCACTCAACCTGCAGCCTGGTAAGGCCGTGTGCGACAATGCTGCAAACCTGGGTGTGGCCCTTCGCCTGGGTAAGGTGACACACGTGCCTTGTATGGCTCACATGTTGAACCTTGTTGTCCAGCAATTTTTAACACACTATCCCGGCCTAGATGGCCTTCTGACCAGGGCACGAAAACTGTCTGCTCACTTCCGCCATTCAACCGCCGCAGCTGAGCGATTTGCATCGCTCCAGAAGTCTTTCGGCCTGCCGGTTCATCGCCTGAAATGCGATGTGCCGACACGCTGGAATTCGACTCTCCACATGTTACAGCGACTGTGGCAGCACCACCGAGCCCTGGTGCAATACGTCATGACGTATAGCCTGAGCCAACGAGATGCAGAGGTGGGGAAGATCACCCTGATGGAGTGGTCTCAGATCAAGGACCTATGCACCCTTCTGCACAGTTTCGACATGGCGATAAATATGTTTAGCGCTGACAATGCCATTATCAGCATGACAATTAAAGTCATTTACATGCTGGAGCACACGTTAAACACTATTCGGAGTCAGGGGGTGGGACAACAGGAAGGGGAGGAACTACAGGAGGATTCATATGCGCAAGACACAACAACATCACCAAGGTCCAGACGTTCATCATCACCAACGCGGCAGGCATGGGACCATGGGGGACAGGGAACAACAAGGGCGCATGGTAGCAGGCGAAATGTTGAGGAAGGTGCAGGAGAACATGAAGTAATGGAGGACGAACTGTCCATGGACATGGAAGACTCAGCGGATGAGGGAGACCTTGGTCAAATTTCAGTTGAAAGAGGTTGGGGGGAGATGTCAGAGGAAGAAAGAACGGTTTGCACCTCTATGCCACAAACACAGCGTGAACTTGGTCCGCATGGCTGCGCAAGACACATGAGTGCCTTCTTGCTGCACTACCTCCAACATGACCCTCGTATTGTCAAAATTAGAAGTGATGATGACTACTGGCTTGCCACACTATTAGATCCCCGGTACAAGTCCAAATTTTGTGACATAATTCCAGCCATAGAAAGGGACGCATGTATGCAGGAGTATCAGCAGAAGCTGTTACTCGATCTTAGCTCGGCTTTTCCACCAAACAACCGTGCAGGTGCAGGGAGTGAATCTCCCAGTTGTAACTTGACAAACATGGGACGGTCTCGTCATCTTCAACAGTCTACCCGTACCAGTAGCACCGTATCTGGTGCTGGTAACAGCAATTTTATGGAATCTTTTCATAATTTTTTTAGACCGTCCTTTGCAAGGCCACCAGAGACAACAAGTCTGATACATAGTCAACGGCTGGAGAGGATGATACAGGAGTATCTCCAAATGAACATCGATGCCATGACTTTGCAAATGGAGCCTTGCTCATTTTGGGCTTCAAATCTTGAAAAATGGCCAGAGCTCTCAACTTACGCCTTGGAGATTTTGTCGTATCCAGCTGCCAGCGTTGTCTCTGAACGTGTCTTCAGTGCTGCTGGGTGTGTGCTGACAGATAAGCGCACGCGTCTGTCCAGTGACAATGTGGACAGACTAACGTTCATCAAAATGAACAAGTCATGGATCCACAAGGAATTTACTACCCCTGTGTCATCCTAGGGAGAGTAAATGCTTGTGGATTTGGAATGTGCTTGATGCAAATTAAAACATCCTGTTTGCAACTGGGGCACAAGTGCTGCCACTGATGGGGTGTCTGTGTGGCCCAATTTTTGGAAAAAAGGGAGACTCCGCTTGGAGTAACCCTTGCTTGCCGTGTTTTTAAAAAGGAGCCAAGATGAACAAGTCATGGTTCAGCAAAGACTTTGCTACCTACCCCGGTGTCATCCTGGGGACGGTTAAGAATGGCGTATTTTTGAATGTGCTTGATGCAAATCTACCTGTGAAGTGTACAACTGGGGCACAACTGCTGCCACTGAAGGGGTAGGTGTGTGTGGGGCCCAATTTTTGGAAAAAAGGGAGACTCCGCTTGGAGTAACCCTTGCGGTGTTTTACATGATTTTAGAAGGGCGTGCCATGCCTATATCTGTGTCTCCTCCTCTTTTTCCTTGTCCTGCTCTTTTGTTTTCGCATGAGTATATGTCCTTGTCACTTTCCCATGTGTTTGTGTTGTGTTCTGAGTTGTTTGTCACCTTTTGGACACCTTTGAGGGTGTTTTCTAGGTGTTTTTATGTGTTTGTGATTGCCTGCCATTGTTTCCTATGCGGTTCGAGTTCGGTTCGTCGAACGTTCGCCGAACTGAACTCGAACGAGACCTCCGTTCGACGGACCGAACTCGAGCCGAACCACAACCAGTTCGCTCATCTCTAGTCTCTAGATCAAATATTTTATGAAATTTATGTCATATTTTCCCACAAGATTATTTAATGAAATAATATGACCACCATGCGTCAAAGCACGTTTTTACCATAATAGCTAAATGAAACATGACTATGCTATATCCATCATTTGGATTAATATCAGATGTTTGAGGTTTCTCAATCTAGAACATCCTAACACAGACGAATGTCAGGAGAAATAAGGATTTGGCATTGTCCGATTTCGCACTGCTGACTATTTTGTTCTCTAGTGATGAGCCACCCTCATAGATGTCTACCAGTGGCTCTATAGAGGACACTTGGGACAGAGAGCTCCTATGAATGGGAGAGTCGGCAAGATAGCTGAGAGCAATATAAAGTATATAGAGAGCTTTAAAATAATGCAACAGGGTGCATTCAGCTTTTCTGTCTGTGGTCAGTGGAGAACCGTGAACACAAATCTGCTGCTCTAGCATCAGCAAGAGTCTCAGCACTATACAGGACTGTGCACACGACTTGATCAAATGGATTCCACTCCAAAAAATGCCTGAAAAGGGCTACCTAATGCTCTAAAGAATGAACATATGCATCACTATGTAAAAATGACCTGCTGATCATGTTCAGTCATCTGAACTTCTTTTCACCGATTCAGGTTTCCAAAGACGCCAACGATTAGTAGAAGTAACGCACCATTCTTTAGGTGGCTTCAACGCTGAAGATACTCTATACTTTAAAATAAAAGTTAATGGCAAAGCTTAAAAGAAGTTTTGGCCAACTTTTGGAGCATTTTGCCAGTGTTTTTGATTGAAGAACCACTTGTGTTCTCTTCATTTTTGATTTTAGATAAAAAAACACAACTGGAAAATGCTAGTAAAAAAGTTGACACAAAAATGTTGGAAAGATTCTCAAAAAAACACTGGCGTCAAAAAGCATCATAAAAAGTGCTCAGGAAATTACTAAAAAGAACGCTTCAGGAACTAGTGTTTCCAGAAACATCTTAAACTAGACAAATTGTTGGCTTCACCCACCTAAAAAGATGTGTGCATGTACAGTGCGTACGGAAAGTATTCAGACCTCTTTACATTTTTCACTCTTTGTTTCATTGCAGCCATTTAATAAATTCTAAAAAGTTCATTTTTTTTCTCATTAATGTACACTCTTCATGCCATCTTGACAGAAAAAAAAACCAGAAATGTAGAAATTTTTGTAATTTTATTAAACTTAAGAATCAAATTGTCATAAGTATTCAGACCCTTTGCACAGACACTCATATTTAATTCACATGCTGTCCATCTCCTTGTGATCCTCCTTGAGATTGTTCTACTCCTTCATTGGAGTCCAGCTGTGTTTTATTAAACTGACAAGACTTGATTTGGAAAGGCACACACCTGTCTATATACGACCTCACAGCTCACAGTGCAGGTCAGACCAAATGAGAATCATGAGGTCAAAGGAACTGTCCAAGGAGCTCAGAGACAGAATTGTGGCAAGGCACAGATCTGGCCAAGGTTACAAAAGAATTTTTGCAGTACTAAAGGCTCCTAAGAACACAATGGCTTCCATAATCCTTAAATGGAAGAAGTTTGGGACCACCAGAACTCTTGATAAGACGAAGATAGAACTTGTTGGTGATAATTCTAAGCGGTGTGTGTGGAGAAAACCAGGCACAGCTCATCACCTGCCCAATACAATCCCAACAATGAAACATGGTGGTGGCAGCATCATGCTATCGGGGTGTAACTGCAGGGACAGGACGACTGGTTGCAATTAAAGGAAAGATGAATGCGGCCAAGTACAGAGATATCCCGGAAGAAAACCTCTTCCAGAGTGCTCTGGACCTCAGACTTGGCTGAAAGTAAAATTACAAAGGATTGGCTTGAGAACAACTCTGTGACCATTCTTGACTGGCCCAGCCAAAGCCATGACCTAAACCCAACTGAGCATCTCTGGGGAGACCTGAAAATGGCTGTCCACCAACGTTCACCATCCAACCTGATAGAACTGGAGAGGATCTGCAAAGAAGAATGGCAGAGGATCCCCAAATCCTGGTGTGAAAAACTTGTTGCATCATTCCCAAGAAGACTCATGGCTGTACTAGCTGAAAAGGAGGGTGCTTCTACTCAATACTGAGCAAAGGGTCTTATGAATACTTATGACCATGTGATATTTCAGTTTTTTTCATTTAATAAATTTGCATTTCTGTTTTTTTCTGTCAAGATGGGAAAAAGAGTGTACATTAATGAGAAATATAATGAAATAGCTGCAATGAAGCAAAGAGTGAAAAATGTAAAGGGGTCTGAATGCTTTACGTACCCTTACCATTATCAGTAGAGATAAGCAAACCTTGGAAGTTTGGTTCGACAGGTACAGTCAAACCTTAAAAAAGTTTGGTTTGTGACCCCCGACTTGATCTGAACCTCAATGAAAATCAATAATTGGGCAATTCGAGGCTCAATCCACATGCTGCCAGCCATAAGCAGAACACTTCCAGGGGAAGATGGGTGGGATTTTTCAAAATTTGTTTTTTTTTATTTGTGTGTGCACACTACATCTGATCATGCTGATATTACTCCAAGTGCGAGCCAAACATGGCAAACGACTCGCACTGGGCTGAGCATTTCTCATACCCAAGCACAACACTGCTCGCTTGAATGGTTTGCACTCGTAACTCACTGGAACTCTGAATCCAAACTTTGTTACTTTGGTAGTCAGTTTCGAACCCGAATTTTGAACATCAAACCTCAGGTTCGCTCATTTGTAGTTATCACCAACCAAGTCTATGCAGATAACAATACCCCTTCAACGCATCTCCAATTTTAATGAAATTTTTCATTGTTTGCCGCTTGTTTCCGCTTATGATTTTACCACTAATCTCTATGGGGGTTTTTTTTATCATATAGTGGTCATTAAAACGCAACCATATTTCACCAGCGAGATGCAAACCAAAGGCTGTGTTTGGTGGCATATTTGATGCTTTCAAGCACTATATTCAGTCTTTGTTAGGTTAAATTGGCCGAAATAAAGCCTAAGCTGGTCATGGAGTCATGCAAAAAGTGTGCTCCTTCATAACACCTGCACAAAGGGTTAATAAGATCTAGCTTCAGTATACTGCAAAATCCTCTCCGCGATGCTGCAGTCAGTGACTTGCAGTAACGTTACAGAACGAGATAGAGAAAAAAAAGAAAGAAGAAAGCTGATGATTCGGACTTCTAAATGAAAAAAAGGGTGGGGTGAAATTCAGTATTGCCTTGGGAGCCCTGGAGCAGTCAATGCACTTGTAGATTATAGGTGAGCGTCTGAAACTGAAAACGTATTAAGGATATTGATCCTCCCATCTATGTCTCATCATTTCCCCCTCCCTTTCCTTTACAACCTCTTCATGACACCCGCTGTGCTACATTCGAAAATAATGTTGCAGGGCTGTCATTACCCAGTTGTGCTAGTCCTTCTGTAGGAACATAACCATTACTACCACAAGTGGTGCGGAGAGAGAGTGTGTGCTTGCACTGCAAGTGGGGCGGCCGAATCTTCTTTCTACGTGCTATCGATGAAAAATACATTTCAATAATGTTCCTCAGCTTTCGGGGATAGTGTAGAACGATTCAGTGAGCAGATGGATTATGCCAGCAGCCAGTTCTCAGGGCCACCAGCGGCATAAATATGGAGCGAATCTCAGATCTTTTAGTGGAAAATGCAGCGATAACTATATTTCAGTTTTTTATTATTTAAGCTTAAACATTTTCATCCAAATCTTTTCTTTTACTTCTTTGTGTTACTGAACAGATAGATGTAGTCGAGCTAAGATTATTATTTGGCGCAGTTTATTGTCATATTGCAATGTGCTCTGTTCAATCTCACATGTAGAATATACACTATATGAGGTCAGTATCCTACAGACTCCATTCATGATTCAAGTAAGGACCGCTGTGTCCGGGCCGTCTATGGGTCTGTATGGATGGTGTGGTGCTGTCAGGAAACCAATAGCTGGGTCAGGCATTTCCATACTTTACTCCGACCACAACCGTTGGGTGTATTAAACCGTCCCTAGTCATTGCTTGGGTATAAAGGTTTCTGTCGAAAGCTGGGTTATAAATAATATAGCTGCAATCATAGCCAGATTTGCTTAGAGTCCTAGTAAATGAAAATAGCTCTTTTCAACCCTTCCTAAACATCCAGGAGGATATCAGAAAAGTTGGCATACAGTCACAATCAAAAGGGTAACAATGTTTTTAACTTTTGACTTTCAGGCTGCATATCTCACCATCATTCATTTTATAAACAATCATCTTGCCTATCTCATAAATAAATTGGACTTGCAGCTAATTAGCATATGATTAGTTATGCAGATCTTGCCTTGTCACTGCATTGTTACTGTTTGCTCCTAAAAATCCAAATTTTAATTTTTATTATTTTGTTAGTATTTGGTAAATCCACTGTTGTTTTTCAACACTGCCTGAATCTGTTTGGGTATGATTTTGATCAGATTCAAGCATGTCTCTACTGAAATCTGATCCCAGGTCTCTTCTACCCAATGTTGATACATACTGGTTGATTCCCTTGGGCATATATACAGCTTTTTCTTTAACTCTACTCACAAGTGTTCGATTGGGTTGAGGTCTGGGGACTGTCGGGGTCAATCTAGTACTTTTACTTCATTCTCAGTTAACCATTTCTTTGCCAATCATGACGTATGCTTCGGGTCACTGTCCTACTGGACACTATGTCGTCCTTTTCATACCCATATTACTTGAGTGTACAAAGTAATTCATCTTGTTGAATACTCATACAGTTAGGTCCAGAAATATTTGGACAGTGACACAAGTTTTGTTATTTTAGCTGTTTACAAAAACATGTTCAGAAATACAATTATATATACAATATGGGCTGAAAGTGCACACTCCCAGCTGCAATATGAGAGTTTTCACATCCAAATCGGAGAAAGGGTTTAGGAATCATAGCTCTGTAATGCATAGCCTCCTCTTTTTCAAGGGACCAAAAGTAATTGGACAAGGGACTCTAAGGGCTGCAATTAACTCTGAAGGCGTCTCCCTCGTTAACCTGTAATCAATGAAGTAGTTAAAAGGTCTGGGGTTGATTACAGGTGTGTGGTTTTGCATTTGGAAGCTGTTGCTGTGACCAGACAACATTCGGTCTAAGGAACTCTCAATTGAGGTGAAGCAGAACATCCTGAGGCTGAAAAAAAAGAAAAAAATCCATCAGAGAGATAGTAGACATGCTTGGAGTAGCAAAATCAACAGTCGGGTACATTCTGAGAAAAAAGGAATTGACTGGTGAGCTTGGGAACTCAAAAAGTCCTGGGCGTACACGGATGACAACAGTGGTGGATGATCGCCGCATACTTTCTTTGGTGAAGAAGAACCCGTTCACAACATCAACTGAAGTCCAGAACACTCTCAGTGAAGTAGGTGTATCTGTCTCTAAGTCAACAGTAAAGAGAAGACTCCATGAAAGTAAATACAAAGGGTTCACATCTAGATGCAAACCATTCATCAATTCCAAAAATAGACAGGCCAGAGTTAAATTTGCTGAAAAACACCTCATGAAGCCAGCTCAGTTCTGGAAAAGTATTCTATGGCCAGATGAGACCAAGATCAACCTGTACTAGAATGATGGGAAGAAAAAAGTTTGGAGAAGAAAGGGAACGGCACATGATCCAAGGCACACCACATCCTCTGTAAAACATGGTGGAGGCAACGTGATGGCATGGGCATGCATGGTTTTCAATGGCACTGGGTCACTTGTGTTTATTGATGACATAACAGCAGACAAGAGTAGCCGGATGAATTCTGAAGTGTACCGGGATATACTTTCAGCCCAGATTCAGCCAAATGCCGCAAAGTTGATCGGACGGCGCTTCATAGTACAGATGGACAATGACCCCAAGCATACAGCCAAAGCTACCCAGAAGTTCATGAGTGCAAAAAAGTGGAACATTCTGCAATGGCCAAGTCAATCACCAGATCTTAACCCAATTGAGCATGCATTTCACTTGCTCAAATCCAGACTTAAGACGGAAAGACCCACAAACAAGCAAGACCTGAAGGCTGCGGCTGTAAAGGCCTGGCAAAGCATTAAGAAGGAGGAAACCCAGCGTTTGGTGATGTCCATGGGTTCCAGACTTAAGGCAGTGATTGCCTCCAAAGGATTCGCAACAAAATATTGAAAATAAAATTATTTTTTTTGGGTTTGGTTTATTTGTCCAATTACTTTTGACCTCCTAAAATGTGGAGTGTTTGTAAAGAAATGTGTACAATTCCTACAATTTCTATCAGATATTTTTGTTCAAACCTTCAAATTAAACGTTACAATCTGCACTTGAATTCTGTTGTAGAGGTTTCATTTCAAATCCAATGTGGTGGCATGGAGAGCCCAACTCGCGAAAATTGTGTCACTGTCCAAATATTTCTGGACCTAACTGTATGTAGTTCAGCATTGAGATCACCATTGATCCTGGTCAAGTATCAACACCTTTGGCTGTGAAACAAGCCCATATCATTAGGGTTCCTGCACAAAACTTGCAATTTCCTTTAAATTCTCACTCTGTTAGCCTCTTTTACCTTGTTTTTTCCAGACCCATTTGCACCCATCAGAGCCCAGCCTATTGACTTTTGTCTCATCACTCCAAATCACCCATTTCCAATCTTCTACTATCCATTTTTAGTACATTTTTGCAAACTTTAGCCGACACTTCTTATGCTGATATTAAAGTGGAGGTTTCTTCACCTTTTTTTGGCCACCATTCCAGACTTGTGTAACATGCATTGCTTGGTGCCTGCACGGACATCTGTGATCTCACTACTAAGAAGCATACGAGCCACCTCCGCTACCATATTTGTCACACCAAAACTGATAGACATTGTGATGAGCTGACTTCTTGACTCAAATATTTTGCCTGAACGTCCACCTCTTGGCTTTTGAATGGATAGATTAACTTCTTTTGTATTTTACCAACTGTCATGGCCTCACATGATGCAGTTTGGCAATTCTCTTGGTCTAGAGATCACTATCAATGAACTGGATGATTCTGTTTCTCCTTTCTTGGGAAATCTTCTTCATGGCTGCTCTTCGATTAAATCCAGTGACCTTGCAATTGAGAATCCACCTAATAACACACTGAGCTATTCGGGAATGTGAGAACAGGCTGTAATGTGTAGTATACAGGAAGAAAAAGATTTTTCCACCACCAGGAGCAAAACAGTAACAATGCAGTGATAGGACAACAATCAGCATAACTAATCATACGCTAAATAATCGCTAGTCAAATTTATGTATGATATAGCCATGATAATTGTCTAAAAGACAAAGATAGTCTCAAACGCAAAGATGTAATGGATGGTGAGACATGGAGCCTAAAATTCAAAAGTTCAACACATTGTTACCTTTTTGCTTGTCACTGAAGGTTTAAGTGATTCAGTTTTTGTAGTCATACCTATGCCTTTAAATTAAGAAAGCGTAGGTGATTGAGACCAATTTTAAATTACGCTTGGTAATTGGAGGCAGGGTATATTGGTGCCCAAATGTTTTAATATTGCAGGTTGAATCAGTGATTAGCACTGCTGCTTTGCAGCACTAGGCCTTGGGATCAAATCACACCAAGGACAACATCTGGAGTTTGTATGTTCTCCCTGGGTTTGTGTAGGTTTCCTCCCACTCTCCAAAGACATAATACACATTGTGAGCCTTAGTGGGGATAGTGATGATGTCTGTAAAGCGATGTGAAATTAATGTTGTTATATAAGTGAATAAAAATATATTAAATTCTGGGCTCTTGATTCCTATGACTCATACTTTATCGAGGTGTACCGCCCTCATGCCAACGGCCGAGCCGCTCGTATCCGCAACCACGGTGGCTCGAGGGGTCTCCGGACCCATGGGTTTGTGCGGACACTTGAGTTTGAAAAGGGGAGTATGTACAGGGGAGATAGAAGTTCGTGACGCCACCCACGATGCATGGTAAGGTGGGATACCACCGCTGCTGTTGGGGAGAGGGGGAGTCCGGTGGCAATGGTACGGCAGCAAAGTGTTTAACCCCTCCGTGGATAGGGGGTTTGTGCCCCGGGGCCCAGTGTTGGTGGTGCAGGAGTGGAGGTGCTGTTGGGAAAAGGAAGGATTTCTGCGTACTCACTCAGTCCAAGAATACTGATACTGACAGCTTGTAAACCAGAATTCTGAGCACCGCTGCAGCAAGGAGGGAGCACACTTGGGTCCGTGCGCTTGGTGCTGCTTGTTAGCCTGTGATCTTTTCCGTGGCACCTTGTTCACTGTTTGGACCCTGTAGTGTGGAACTAGTCGGGTCCCGCTCACTCGTATGGCTAACGGAGTGAGCTTGCTCTCAGGGTTCACGCTTGGGATTTGATGGACTGTGTCAGGGAAAGTCCTATCCCATCGGTGCGTTAGTACCCCAATTTACGATATGATACGATACGATACACTTTATTGATCCCGTGGGAAATTATGGTATCACAGCAGCACAACTTAAATCATAACATGAATTACTTAAATGACAAGGCAGTAGAGTTGACAGAAGAACATTATACATTAGATTAGGACATACACAGCGGGTAATCTGAACGTAGAAGAAATAAAGTAGACATTCACCTTGATGATTTAACACTAATGTTATTGTTGTACATTCCCATAGCAATTGGCACAAATGATTTCCTATATTTTTCCTTCTTACACCTCAAAAGGATTAGGTGGTTACTGAAGGTGCTCTTCTGTCTCATAAATAGCTCATATAATGGATGTGCATTATTATTCATAATCGCCATACACTTTTTCAGAGTTCTTCTCTCCACTACCTCCTCAAAAGAGTCCAGATTGCAGCCAACAGCAGAGCTTGCCTTCTTGATAAACTTATTCAGCTTATTAGCATCAGAGACTCACACACTACTACCCCAGCATATGAGTGAAAAAAAGATGGCACTTGCCACTACAGACTGGTAGAACATTTCTAAAATTTTGCTGCACACATTAAAAGACCTCAGTTTCCTTAGGAAATACAATCTGCTCATCCCCTTCTTGTAGACCATCTCTGAGTGGCCTCCTGACCAAACCTCCCTGGAATTATTGTAGGACAGTTTCTTTTCAAGTTTAATTCTGAAGACTTCCTGGGCCTCCTTTATTTTATACTTCAATTCATGCTGTATCATTTTCATTTCCTCTTTGTCACCTAATTTAAATGCCTTTTTTTCCTGTTGAGCAAATGCTTCAATTATTTTGTTATCCATGGCTTGTTATTTGCAAAACACCTAATCTTTTTAACAGGCACCAACATATCAATGCAGAAGTTAATGTAGTCAGTCACTCTACCAACCACTTCATTAACATTTGTATACTCCTCCATTGTCCCTAGCAACACATCCCAGTCTGTAAGATTAAAGCAATCCTGTAAAACCTGTCCATTTGTTGGATTCCACATTTTAATTGTTTTAATTGTAGCAGGCTGTTTACTAACAGCAGGTTGGTAGACTGGTGACAATAGTATAAGATTGTGGTCGGATTTCCCCAAGGGCGGCAGGGCAGACGATGAATAAGCATTCTTGACATTAGCATAAAATAAATCCAAAATAATTTTGTCACGTGTTGTACATTTAACAAATTGATCGAATTTAGGTAAAGCAGTTGAAATTTTAGCCCGATTAAAATCCCCAGAGATTACAGAAAGCAAGTTGGGGTGTTTCATCTGGAGCCGAGCAATGACTCTTGACAGCACTTCTCCTGCAGCCTCATGGTTTGCTGATGGTGGTATGTACAACACTATTGCAATTACAAGCGAGAATTCTCTAGGAATATAGTAAGGTCTGAGGCCAACGGCTAGCAGTTCAATGTTCAGACAACAATGGCGCTCCCTTACTGTCACATTCCTCTGATTGCACCATCCGTTGTTTATGTAGAGTATAACTCCTCCACCCTTTTTTTTGCCACTCTTGATAATGTCTCTATCAGCCCGGACCATGTGAAATCCTGGTACTGAAACACTTGAGTCAGGGATCTCTCCATGTAACTAAGTTTCAGTAAAACACATCAAACTGCATTTTTATGATCCGGAACCATGGAAGACCACCATAACTCATTGGTAAAAGGTGACAAGAGCATTGGCAACTAATCTGGCCGCCATCCCCTTACTAACCATCAACACTAGAAGTAGCCGAGGGGTGAACTAACATCCTGTGCACCGCGAACCCAGCCAGGGAACTAGCTATCCTAAAGGAAGGAAAGATGAACAACCCTCTGCCTCAGAAAACAGACAAAGAATAGCAAGCCTGACACATTCAAAGACTGCGGTGATAAAGGAAAACACAATACACAGATAGATGATAGGATTAGCAAGAGGCCCCCACTGACTAAAATAGGAAAGGACAGGAAAGGGGCTGATGGTGGCCAGAGAAAAACCCTGAAAAATTCCAAATTCCTGATAGTACAAAAAGGCCCTCAGATCACACGATCTGAACTCCGTCCTATACCAGGCGCTCTTGTCATACCAATGAACAGAAAACAAGAATCATTACAAATTCAAAAAGCCACAAACACATGGACTTATAGGAGCTATACTCCAAACAAAACTGCAGGGAGTTTCCCAGCTAAGCCACTGCGAGGGGAAATCCCTGCATGCAAATAAACTGAAAACAACCACAGCAAATGACAAACTCAGATAAGAGTAAAAGAACCAAATAACAAATAAAGAGCAAAGCACTTATCTGGGGTAGATGTGGTGTGGAGCAGAATGAAGCAGGCTGGTGAACAAAGAACAACTGACATCCGGCATAGCCTGCTATCAGATCAGGATTTAAATAAGCAGAGAGTTAGCAATGGAAACGCCCATTGCTCAACACACTGGTCTATGTCCAAACCATTCCTGGCCACAAGAGGGAGCCTCCCAGCAGCCAAAGCATAACTGACATTCCCAACACTGCATTCCTTGTACTCCCTCTGGGTCCGAATTAATTCCAGCAGTTCATCCGACTTATTTCCCAGTGATTGAACATTCCCCCTGATGATGGATTGGACCACAGGTTTATACCGTCTTCGCCTTGCCTTAAGTTTTTTGCCCGCTCTGCAACCTCTGAAAGGTCTCCTTACCTCACATGGGACACGTGGTCTACCCACTGCAGGAGAAGACATTAGCCTGCGCAGCTCCAGAAGTCGGCCCCTTGAATAAACGACACGTTTAGGAACAGACTTTGAGACATCAATCAAATCCTTGTCCATGTTTGTCGCACCAAGCCTGTCCGTAATAGATGGCATACAGTGTTCGCCTCCAGGCACAGCTGTACCAATTCCCAGACAGGTAGTGGCCGCCTGGCAGTAGGTGCATATAATACTAGTCCTAGGTTACATTGGTGATCACAGATATACTGTATATCCAGATAGCTGTGGGTAGCAGCATACATCCAAGGGAAACATTTCAGAGGATTCAAGGTTCAGAAGCATACATCCAAGGGAAATCCAAGGGTTCAGCATACATCCAAGGGAAACATTCCAGAGGATCCAAGGTTCAGAAGGAGAAGGTACTGGAGAAAAAAATCCTTAGAAGTTCCAAAACTGAGGTTCAGAAAGAAAAGGTTCACACAAAACAAAAATAATTCCAAATTAAAACTATTGCTGCTGCAATGGGCTGCCACTAGCACAGCGCCTTATTGTCTTCATCCAGCAGAGAGCAGACAGACACATCTGCTCTCTTAGGAAGCTTGAAAATACGAGCGGGTGAGGGATGAATCTTGAAGGCTTCAACCCCGTCGGGTAAATTATTAGGACGCTTGAAGCTACTTCCTGGCTTAGGGACGGCGTACCCAGTCGTGCCCTGGTCCCTGCCCGGAGATGGCTCAAGGCCGCCGGCTGCCCTCCTCGGCAATCCGTGCCCCTTGACACGATCCCCTGTGACCGAGGTTCCAGCTCCTACCAGGCCCAGACCAACGTCTGCCACCTAGTACTCAAGGAGCCCAGCTCCTAACCTGTGACCTCTCCTCTTTAGAGTCGCAACACAACTCCCTTACTCCTTTTCCACCTTGTCACTTTCCAATACTAACTCCGCATATGGGCGGCCCTATTCCCTTCAGGCCCTTCAATGGTGTGTCTGGTGGGTATGGTGCAAAGTGTTCCTAGGGTTTTGACTGGCTAAGCTGTTAGCAACACCAAAGGACCAAGACCCGTAACCAAGAAGGTTTGGATACTGTGCAGAACAGAGCAATCACCAGGAACAAGGCGCATCTGTGAAGGCACCTCACAAACCCAGCGTAGACCCTAGTGCTGAAAGACAACCTGTCAGCAAGTGCACAAGACACATAGCAGAGTATTTTCAAATGCAAAGTGCTCCGCACAGTGGAGCTGTCACAAAAGCATTCCACATGTGAAATTCTCTGCACAGCGGAACCGTGACACTCTGCACATTCAACTTTGATGTGGTCTGTGGTCATAAATTAGCTGAGAAGGGAGACAACAGAATTACAAATTCTCTGTCAGACCAAGAGTTACCTTATTCTTCAGCCCGTAATAGAAAGTATAACACAGAGGTGCAAAATTTCTGGGAAAAAACAATTGAAAAAAATGATTTTTGCCTGAATTACATGCATTTAAGGAAAAAAAATTTCCTCAATGCTGGAGAACCCCTTTAAGGCAGAGCTTGGGAGTAGTATGGGTTCTGTTAGTAATTACCTGTTGCTGTCCTATCCCAAATATTAGTATTAGTAATGCCGTGCAAAAAAAATCACAAAACGTAATACAATACCAAGAGAAGAATGAAAAATTAATCTGTGCTACATAAACATAATACATCGTCGGTATAAAAGGATGGAAGAGAAGTACCATAATAAAACACGAAATCTCTATGCTGTAATGAAATGAGATACCATTTCATGACACCATAGGCACACAGCTAGAAAACACAGAGGTCATACCGGGCTAATGTTAGTCTTGATCTGAACCGGAATCTTGGGGATAGCCGATGATCTAATAGAGTTTTCATAAGGCTTAAAAACTGTGAGTAAAACATCAGATTCAACAAATACACAAAGCTTCTCTCTGCCACATAAATACTTATTCAAATAGCTTTCACTGGATGCAAATACTCGGAGACAGATTCTAATACACTGCACTGAGCTTGTGAGAAGGTAGAAAGTCAAGATGAGCCGTAGCCAATATCCACTGTGGCACCGCGTGGAAAATAGGAACAAAATTAACTGAAGAATGAAGAATATCATCTTCACAACCCACCTGTAATTAATTGCACTGTTCCGCTCTATTTCTATCTCATTGGGGCACTGTGCGAGTGGTTGGTAAAGCAGAGCACAGCGGGGACTACGCTGGGAAAAGTGCAAGTGTGGTTTAGGGGGGATATGTTTTTTTTAATTGTGGTGGTCATGCAAACTATACTCTTAAAAATGTTATTTGTATTATTTTGATGTTTTGTTTTTTTTTATATCTCTATATTTAAAAATATATACAGTTAGGTCCAGAAATATTTGGACAGTGACACAATTTTCGCGAGTTGGGCTCTGCATGCCACCACATTGGATTTGAAATGAAACCTCTACAACAGAATTCAAGTGCAGATTGTAACGTTTAATTTGAAGGTTTGAACAAAAATAACTGATAGAAATTGTAGGAATTGTACACATTTCTTTACAAACACTCCACATTTTAGGAGGTCAAAAGTAATTGGACAAATAAACCAAACCCAAACAAAATATTTTTATTTTCAATATTTTGTTGCGAATCCTTTGGAGGCAATCACTGCCTTAAGTCTGGAACCCATGGACATCACCAAACGCTGGGTTTCCTCCTTCTTAATGCTTTGCCAGGCCTTTACAGCCGCAGCCTTCAGGTCTTGCTTGTTTGTGGGTCTTTCCGTCTTAAGTCTGGATTTGAGCAAGTGAAATGCATGCTCAATTGGGTTAAGATCTGGTGATTGACTTGGCCATTGCAGAATGTTCCACTTTTTTGCACTCATGAACTCCCGGGTAGCTTTGGCTGTATGCTTGGGGTCATTGTCCATCTGTACTATGAAGCGCCGTCCGATCAACTTTGCGTCATTTGGCTGAATCTGGGCTGAAAGTATATCCCGGTACACTTCAGAATTCATCCGGCTACTCTTGTCTGCTGTTATGTTATCAATAAACACAAGTGACCCAGTGCCATTGAAAGCCATGCATGCCCATGCCATCACGTTGCCTCCACCATGTTTTACAGAGGATGTGGTGTGCCTTGGATCATGTGCCGTTCCCTTTCTTCTCCAAACTTTTTTCTTCCCATCATTCTGGTACAGGTTGATCTTTGTCTCATCTGTCCATAGAATACTTTTCCAGAACTGAGCTGGCTTCATGAGGTGTTTTTCAGCAAATTTAACTCTGGCCTGTCTATTTTTGGAATTGATGAATGGTTTGCATCTAGATGTGAACCCTTTGTATTTACTTTCATGGAGTCTTCTCTTTACTTTTGACTTAGAGACAGATACACCTACTTCACTGAGAGTGTTCTGGACTTCAGTTGATGTTGTGAACGGGTTCTTCTTCACCAAAGAAAGTATGCGGCGATCATCCACCACTGTTGTCATCCGTGGACGCCCAGGCCTTTTTGAGTTCCCAAGCTCACCAGTCAATTCCTTTTTTCTCAGAATGTACCCGACTGTTGATTTTTCTACTCCAAGCATGTCTGCTGTCTCTCTGATGGATTTTTTCTTTTTTTTCAGCCTCAGGATGTTCTGCTTCACCTCAATTGAGAGTTCCTTAGACCGCATGTTGTCTGGTCACAGCAACAGCTTCCAAATGCAAAACCACACACCTGTAATCAACCCCAGGCCTTTTAACTACTTCATTGATTACAGGTTAACGAGGGAGACGCCTTCAGAGTTAATTGCAGCCCTTAGAGTCCCGTGTCCAATTACTTTTGGTCCCTTGAAAAAGAGGAGGCTATGCATTACAGAACTATGATTCCTAAACCCTTTCTCCGATTTGGATGTGAAAACTCTCATATTGCAGCTGGGAGTGTGCACTTTCAGCCCATATTATATATATAATTGTATTTCTGAACATGTTTTTGTAAACAGCTAAAATAACAAAACTTGTGTCACTTTCCAAATATTTCTGACCCTGACTGTATTTACCATTAGGTCTAGTTGTAGACTCATACGTCTTGCTTTTTACATGTGAAGAGGGTCGCTCGCGCGCCGCACTCCTTCACCAAGGAGACCCTATGAGCAGATGTGACTTCGGGTGGGGTGCATGATAGTTACTGGTTTCTTTAGACTGGTGTCCATCACCCCGCTGGCAGTCATCGTCATAGACAGTTAGTAACACATGCAACACTGGAGTTCACTTGGACAAACAGAAATATTCGCTTTTATTCTTCACACCCTTATGATAGACATGACCTTTTTCCCTTTCTTTCTCTCAGTATGAGGTATTGCTCTTTGGTCTTTCCCCCTCTCATTCTGGATATCGTCCTCAACATGCAGGGTCTGTGCCTACTTTTTCCCCTTTCCTCACACCAGCATCCACTTCTGGGCCCCATAGTTCTCTAGCTGAACGACTCTCTAAGCCCGTGGGGCTGAGCCATAGGCTCCGGACCTCTTTAGGTTACCACAGGGTTCCCTGACCGGCCCTAGTACCTAGGTTACATCTCTAACTTGAACCCTCTACTGAACTGTCCCCAAGACCTCCTTTCTATATCTGTCACTTCCCCCTTAACCCCATCTTTTCCACTTCGCTGCTAATCCAGCCCAACCACTAGGTGACGTTTGTCAGCCAACAGTCCCACTCTACTGCATCTGGAACCTGCACCTAACTAGCAGCATTACATATTAACATATACAATATAACTGGTATATCATATAGAATACTTAGCATAACCAGTACAGTGGCAAGTCCACCTCCTACACATGGACAGGGACATCAACAGATCGATTCAGACTGTATTTGTTTTTATGGAAGTCCTAAGCATGCTCTAATCTGGGGAAAGGACATTATGAAGGGAGGGTGAAGGGGTGAGCTATAACATCACCCATTGTGAGTGTTAGATCCTGTGTGATTTTCTATGTATGGAGATATTACCTGTGATTGTAATCCTGTCTGTGGTGATAATGAGACTGCTGAAAAATCTTCTGTAAAGAAGGGGAAGTATGAGTCCAGTATAAGATCTAGTGATCAGTGTAAAAATTACAAGATGAAATGAAAAATTGAAAGAACCTTATAAAAAATGTTTAAAAAAAGTACATTTAAAGGGAACCTGTCACCAGTTTTTTGCCCTATAAGCTGCGGCCACCACCACTGGGCTCTTATATACAGCATTCTAACATGCTCTATATAAGAGCCCAGGCCACTGGGTATAACATAAAAAACACTTTATAATACTCACCTAGAAGGTCGCTCCAGTCACAATAGTCAGATAGATGGCGCTGTTCTCTGAGATCGGCGCCTCCCCTTTCGGCCATCTTGGTCTTCCTTATTCTGAAGCCACAGTGCATGACGTGTCTACGTCATACACACACACGCCAGCATTGAGGTTAAGTAAAATATTTTTCTCTGTGTTTTGTGTTATTTTTTTTTACATTTAGTAATGTGGGTCTCATAGACCCCTACCAATTACTAATCCAGGGCTTTGCGGCAGCTATGATTTTTTGACAAATCACAGCTGTCATTAACACCTAATATTACCCTGATTGCTATGGCTCCAGGGCAATGAGGATGAGCCGGGTAGGCACCAGAATTAGTTAATCTAATGGATGCGCCAATTCTGGGGCGGCCGCAAGTTGGTATTTTTAGGTGGGGAGGACCTAATAACCATGGGCCTCCTTAGCCTGAGAATACCAGCCCCCAGCTGTCTGCTTTATCTTGCCTGGGTATCAGAATTGGTGGGACCCCACGCTGGGCTTTTTAATTATTTTGTATTGGTGACAAATACACAAATAGTACAAATTATTTGGCACAAATAATCTGAGCCCAAATATTTTAGTTGTGGCTCTTCCACAGAGGCACTGTACGTGCATGTGCCCCTGTAGACTATATAGTCAGAATTACACATTCAGCAGATGTCTCTCTACGTCTCTGTATGTTAATTTTTAAATGCTGTTTTACCATTACAGGAAATGAAAAATTAATATTATTTATATGCCATTTAAAAAAACAACAAAATCTATAATTACAACATTGCCAAGGTCAGATTTTTCCAAATGCCACTTGTTTTGCAGAACTAATGCTGGTTGTAAATTTTTCATTATACATGGAAATTATGCATTAGAATTTCCATTCTCATCATACAAATACCTTTCTAAAATGTAATCATATATTAAGAAAACTCTCACCACCCAAAAAAAAAAAATTAAGGTACACGCAGAAATAATTCCATTCAGACATTTCCAATTTTCTTGAAAAACATGGTTAGGACTAGAGCTGATATGGTGACATTTAATTGAAAAATACACTGCAGAATGGAAAAAAAAAATCCCAACTGACCTTCTGTCTAATACTGTACCTGTTCGTCACCTTCGGAATCTTATGACCCACCTATAAATATCATTTTGCACTAATTGTTTTTTAAGACTTTTTTTGCATTTTTTTTCATAAATATATCCAGGTGTTTCTGAAGCATCCACGGGGCCTTAGGGTACTCAACACCGGGCCAGTGGTTCCTTGGGGTAGCTGTGGCTGGCCTGACCCGGTTCCGTGACCCCGTCGGCTACATGTTAAATAAGAACAGCAAACGGACAAGTGTCCTATACAGATGGGGATGAAAGGAGGGTGACGGGCCCCTGGGAAGTGTGTCAGTGGTTGTAGTGGTGACTGGGGTCTCGGCCTTCTCCGCCGCAGACCCTTCCTGCGACTAGTTCTCTCCCAGGGGCAGTACTGGAAGGGGAATGGGGATGGTTCGCAGTGCCACCCACGGTATGTGGCCAGGAACTAGCTGCCGCTGCACAGTCTCTCTCTGGGGCAGGTGTTATGTGCAGCCAAGATGGTATCACTCCCCACGGGCGGTGCGGGGTACTTCGGGAGGTTGGTGAGAATGGGGGTGGCAGTCCATGGAAGTGCCGGAGCGCAGGGTGGCGGCAGTTACTTACAGAGTCACCAGGTGCGGGTTCCAGTCACTTTATTCACTGGTTCAGATGATATTGCATCCCGGTGCTGGTCCTTGCCATCAGAGACTCCGGTCGCTTCCCGGGCAGGTCAGAGGCTGGATCTGGTTTGATAATCTGTGACCTCTCTCCTCCATGCATAACTCTGTACTCTCCCCCGGTCCTGGCCCGAATGGCTGGCAGCCTGAGCCTCTCATGGGTCGGACTCCTATTCCTTTCCCCAGGCTCCCTCTCTGCTGTCGCGCCGCGGCCACCGTGACTAGGGCTCTGTACCTCTCTCTTGTGCTCAGTCCCATTCTCTGGTGACTGTTCCCTTTTAGTCCACGATTACAGGTGCCGGGTCCTGTCTCTCTAGATGTTACTGGCCCCCAGCTTGGTGGAGCTGCCTGTTCAGTGTTACATCCAGACAGCTCTGTTCTGCCTCCCTGAAGACATGACAGCCTCCCCTTCAGGGAGCTGCACCACCGTGCATCTGCTCTGTCTCCTGTCCAAGCTTATTCTCAGGTAAAGTGAAACTGTTTTCTACTCCTAACTGCTCATGCCTCCACCATGTTTGCAAGTTACTATGGCAACCTGAGTCTGCTAAGAACTGGCTGAGTCACTTCCTGTGTCTGTAGAAACATTGTTAACCCTTTCCTAGTGACTGCTTCTAACAGCTGTATGGTGGTGTGAGGTGTGTGTAGAATTTACTAGATTAACATCTTGACCTGCCAGGGAAGGATATAATGATATACCCTGTAGCGACCAGTCTCAGGCGCGCTACATTTCAATGTTCCACAATAGCATTATTTTTCACAAAGAATAGTATCAACAGTTTATATGGAGAGAAGGCCCAACATTATTTTTTTTTAGGCTGCTTTCTCACTGTGATTTGATCTCCGTTCACTGGTCCCGCCGAGGCTTCCGTTCAAGCCCCCCCACCAAACAGGATTTGGACGCATGTGCCTACGGGGCCATTGACTATAATGGTGCAGAAAGAGTCACCATGTGCTCTATTATGCACCATTTTCGGATGTATATGCTTTCAGGAGGCGGACACCCTGACGTAGTAGACCAAAAATGGTATACGACAGAGCACACGGTGACTCCGTCTGCACCATTATAGTCAATGGCCCCATTGGTGCATGCGTCTGAAATTCATTTTGAGGGAGAATTTGGATGGAAGCCTCGATGGGACCACTGATTGGAGGTCAGAATGCAATGTCAAAGGGCCATTAGTTGTACCTTCATGTATTTTTTAAAGGGAAGTAACATGATAAGTCTTTCATCTGTTGCACTAAGTTTCTTTGGCCGACTACTGCGTCTATGATCCGCATGATTGCTCATTTCATGGCGTCTTCAATACTGAGAATTAGGTCAGGGTCACATGAGAAGTGAGAAAAATCAGATTGATTATAGTAATGCAGCTAAGTTTGATCTGATTCCTATGCATGAGAGAATCGTAACACAAGTGAGGAGAAGATGGAGAACAAAATTTCTTCATCTTCTCCATACTGTGAGTCAGTGGAAATCTTATTGCACTTGGATGTCATCCGAGTACAGTCCAATGATTGCTATGCACCCATAGAGTTGAATGGATGCAGGCAATTTGATACACACTGCCACTGTGCTTTTTTTCTTACATGCCAAATAAGTATGAGAAAAACGCGCTTATCAGAACTGCCCCATAGTATAACATTGGTCCGAGTGCTATCCAAAAAAAATCGGATAGCACTCGTCAACGTTATATTGTAATGTGAGTGAGCCCCTACAGACAGATACTAATCCATCATGCAATACCATCAGGGCGGCATCTGATGAGTACCAAATTATTTGCTGCAGCAGAACAATGACCCCAGACATGCAACCATTGAAAGCCAAGAGCGGTCAAACCAAATATTCGTTTCAATTAGATCTTCCTTTTGCACATTCACTTTGAATTTTGCGAATTAATAAAATTATTAAATCTTAAATCATTCTACATATACTGTGGCATGTAAAAGTTGGACAGCCCTGGTCAAAATTACTGTTATTGTGAACAGTTATGCAAGTTGAAGTTGAAATGATCTCTAAAAGGCATAAAGTTAATGATGACACCTCTCCTGTGTATTTTAGGAATAAAATAAATTAATTATTTTCATCTCTTGCATTTTAAAATTAACAAAAAAGGAAAATGGGCCAATGCAAAAGTTTGGGCACCCTGCATGGTTACTACCTAATAGCACCCCCTTTTGTTAAGTATCACAGCTTGTAAATGTTTTTGTAGCAGCAAAGATTCTTTCAATTCTTGTTTGAGGGATTTTCATCCATTCTTCCTTGAAAACGTGTTCCAGTTCTGTGAGATTCCTAGGTCGTCTTGCATGCACTGCTCTTTTGAGGTTTAGCCACAGATTTTCAATTATGTTGATACCTGGGGATTGTGAGAGCCATTGTAAAACCTTCAGCTTGCCATTTTTGAGGAAGTCTATTGTGGATTTTGACGTGTGTTTAGGATCATTGTCCATTTGTTGAAGCCATCCTCTTTTCAACGTCATCTTTTTTATGGATGGTGTTACGTTTGCATTAAGAATTTGTTGAAATTTCATTGAATCAATTCATCCCTCTAACTATGAAATGTTCCCCATGCCATTGGCTGCAACACAACCCTAAAGAAAGATTGATTCCCCCTCATGCTTAATGGTTGGCGACATGTTCTTTTCTTGAAATTCTGTGTCCACTTTTTTCCACCACACAAACCTTTGATCATTGTGGCCAGAGAGTTTTATTTTAAACTCATCAGTCCACAGGACTTGTTTGCAAAATGCATTCAAGCTTGTTTCGATATTCTTTTGCATACTTTTGGTGCTGAATTTTTTGGTGAGGATGCAGGAGAGGTTTTCTTCTGATGACTCTTCCATGAAATCCATATTTGTGCAGGTGTCTCTGAACAGTAGAACAATGTATCAAACCTCCAGAGTCTGCTAAATCTTCCTAAAGGTCTTTTTCAGTAAAGCAGGGGTTCTAAATTGCCTTTCTTGCAATCCTTCGAGCAGCTCTCATAAAAATGTTGCTTGGTCATCCACACCTTAATTCAGTGTTCCTGTTAACTGCCATTTCTTAATTACATTTTGAACTGAGGAAGGAGCATTTTGCAAATACTTTGCTATCTATATATAAACTTCACCTGCTAAGTGAGCTTTCACCATTTTCATTTTCAGAGTGCTAGGCAGCTGCTTAGAAGAACTCATGTCCTTTTCTAACAATCATAGTGAACAAGCCATAGCCCTTACAGGCTAATTAAGGTCTGATACATTAGTAATCTGAGCACACAAATCTCCAAGAGTGCCCAAACGTTTGCATCAGCCCATCTTCCTTTTTGCAACACGAGTTGTTTATAGCTTCATCAGGGAAACAACTTCCCTAATGAAGTTATAAACAACTCGTGTTGCGAAACGCGCGTAGGAGGGCGTTTTTTGCTGGTGTGGGATGCTCTGGTGACCACCTTCATTACTATGTGTAAGTCTTGGGACTTTTATTTACTTCATATTATGTGACTGGCTGTTTTGGTGCCTCTGCACTGCTTTGATTATGTGATGCTGACTTGGCCTGTGTTATTTCACATATATTCTGCTGAGGATAGGGGCGCCTCACTTGCCAGCCACTTATGACTATCTCCTTACTTGTTTGGTTCCCGTTCAGACTATTCCTCTCTATTATGGTGGTTTTTACCTCTGCTCCCCATCAACATGTGGTTTTTCACCTTTGTCTCTTAGTCGCACCATTATACAAATTGTAATAAATTGAAACAAACCTTTTAATATTTATATTCAATAAAGAATTGATGTTTTACATAATCAGCCTTTTGAATGCTCCGGTTTTTTTGTTTTCCTTTGAGCCTTATGGAGTGGCATAGATTTTGATACGAGATGTGCTCTTGTTCAACTTTTTTGTGTCTTATCTTCAACTTGCTTAACTGTTCACAATAACAGTAATTTTGACTTTAGTAATTTTGACTTTAGCGGTGCCCAAACTTTTACATACATGCCATTGTGTATATTTATACATACCATGTGTGTGTGTATATGTATGTATATATATATATATATATATATATATATATATATATATATATATATATATATATATACATATATATATATACACCATAATGTACTGTTTTTTAGTGATCAATTGTAACGTATTTCATGGACTTTCCAGTTTTTTCAAACTAGCATTACCTAGACTGTAGACTGCTTAAAACTTCTGCACTTGTATAAACGGGCACATTAGATTTATGTGTCTGCCCTTGACTGCTGTACTATGCTCTGAGCGCCGCGTGCCGACAGCCTACTGGAAAAGCACAATTCAAATTGTGCATTCGCCTTTTCGTAGATTCCAGCTCATTAAAGCACAGTTAAGCTAAGACTGCAGCGAGATCATAAATAGCTTGATGGAACCATGGTGGGGCAGCTCCATGAATCCGCGTAGGGGTTTGGGGCGCACTGTTGTGAGCTTGCAGCTGTATGAGGGACTATACAAAATCAACAGGCATGCCACCTACACTGTGCCTGATCAGCCTATACCAGGTTAATTTCTTACTTAAAAAGAGGGTAAATGCAGTCTGAGGGGGAGAAAGGGTTAATGCCGCGCTGCAGTAAATGAGAGGAAGCTCCAAGAGAGATTCCATGGTGATTAACAACGCGTTTCGGAGATATTCATCCCTTTCATCAGGTCAAAATCACAATCACGTTTGTTTGGACTTTCCATCTATCTGTGTCACTTTAGGGACAGACAAACTGAAAACGTAATCCAAGGCATCAAATTATGTAAATGAAGGCAGAGAACTGTATTAATTATTCTGGAATCAGTCCAAATCCAGTTTTTAGAATGGAAGAAACATTTCTGTCGGACTGTCCTTTCTGTTCATAAAAATGGATGCCACAAGAATCATTTGGGTCCCGTTACTCCAATTTCCATAACAGATGCCTCAGATCACTGATTCCATTTGTTTGTTCTTTAAAATAGTGAAAATGGATGGAAAGTCTGAATAGACATGTAAACAATGCCTTAGGGTACAATCGCATGGAATAGGTTTACTGATGACTTTCTCTCTGAATTTTCAGATGAAATAACCATGGCCCTTCCCACCCTAAAAATATCGGTCCCCAGTTGTCTTCTGTCCCTTGGCTCGTTTTGAAAATGGGGGGACCCTAGAATGTTTTTTAATTATTTGTTCAAATAATTTAAAAAAATCAGCATGGGATCCCCTTTATTTTTCATAACCAGCCAAGGTAAAGGTGACAGCTGAGGGTTGCAGCCCGCAGCTGCTGCTGTACCTATGCTGGTTATGAAAATTGAGGGGGGGACCGCACGTCATTTTTTTTCTAAAATTATTAATTACCTCTGCAAAATAGCTGTACAAGCAATCTAACGATGTCTCTATATATTTCTATTCATCTATCTATCTATGTATTTTATCTATCTAGTCTATCTATTCCATCTATCTATTCCATCTATCTATTTATCTAGTCTATCTATTCTATCTATTCCATCTATCCCTCTATCTATCTATTTATCTAGTCTATCTATTCTATCTATCCCATCTATCTATCCCTCTATCTATCTATCTATCTATCTATTTTATCTATCTATCCAGCTATCTATTTATCTATCTATCTATCTATCTATCTATGTATTTTATCTATCTAGTCTATCTATTCCATCTACCGTACATATCTATCTATCTATCTATCTATCCCTCTATCTATCCATCTATCTATTCTATCTATCTATTCCATCTATCTATTCCATCTATCTATCTATCTATCCCTCTATCTATCCATCTATCTATATATTCTATCTATCTATTCTATCTATCTATTCTATCTATTCCATCTATTCCATCTATCTATTCCATCTATCTATCTATCCCATCTATCTATTCCATCTATCTATCTGTCTCTCTATCTATTCCATCTATCTATTCCATCCATCTATCTATTTTATCTATTCCAGCTATCTATCTATGTATTTTATCTATCTAGTCTATCTATTCCATCTATCTATCTATATATATATCTATCTATCCCTCTATCTATCCCTCTATCTATCTATCTATCCATCTATCTATTCTATCTATCTATTCTATTTATCTATCTATTCCATCTATCTATCTATCCCTCTATCTATCTATCCATCTATCTATCTATTATATCTATCTATCTATTCTATCTATTCCATCTATCTATCTATTCCATCTATCTATCTATCTATTCCATCTATCTATCTATCTATTCCATCTATCTATCTATCTATTCCATCTATATATCTATCTATTCCATCTATCTATCGATTCCATCTATCTATTCCATCTATCTATCTATCTATCTATCTATCTCTCTATCTATTCCATCTATCTATTCTATTTATCTATCTATTCCATCTATCTATCTATCCCTCTATCTATCCATCTATCTATCTATTCTATCTATCTATCTATTCTATCTATTCCATCTATCTATTCCATCTATCTTTCTATCTATCTATCATCTATCTATCCCTCTATCTATCTATTATTTTTCTGACTTTGCACATCTTTTACACATAAAAAATCATTTAGTACAGTAATATCCATTTTTTCCAGTACGTGTCATATGGATGCCATCTGTGTGATGTCCGTATTTGACCGTGAAGCCGTAACCAAACTGACTTGTCTCCATGCGTTTCACCCGGACATGCAGGTGTTTCACAGGGACACACGGTCCGGATGAAAACACAGAGGTGTGAAGATCTTTATTGACTTTAATTAGTATCCGTGTGAACGTGCTGCAGGTACATGTGAAAACGGACATCACACGGGCCGGAGACATGAAGGTGTGAAAAAGCCCTAAGAAACACAAATTAATAAGTATTTGTCCTATTATTATTGTCATAGCATCCATGTATTCTGTTTCTGGAATGGTTCTCAAAAAACCCAGGTAAGGGAATATGAATAGTAATAAGATTAATAGAGTGTCCTTACAGTTAATAAAACGATGATCAATTAGTTGTATTCACTACTGAGCGATTATGTCATGATGGATGCAAAAGCGTATTACATATAGCACTTATATGGTCCATAATTAATAGCAGCAAACACATCTTCAATACTAATGATAGCAGAATCCGGACAATTCTGTTCCCTCGCAGATCGTCATTGATCATTCCATAATCATGTTTAACCCCATACGAGGCTGACAATTACTAGAAATAGTAGTTTGGGGTTCTGGCACATTTCTTGTTTGCCACCGCTAGCACAATCCGTGATGATCACAACCAGTACCGATGGATAAGCTAGGGGTGGATAGATAGGGCTTTCCATTTGAAATGCTTATTAATTTTTGATTGTTCCTAAAATAGTTAGATTTTGTCCATTTATAGTGATATAAGGGGGGTTATTATTATTATTATTATTATTATTATTATCATCATCATCGGTGTATACTTGTCCCACTGCTTCAACTGAGAGAACTTTACATAATATATTAAATATTTTTAAATAGCTGTTTAAACTTTTGCAAAGATTTTTTTACGAGTTGATTGACTAAAAAGAACCTATTGTTTTATGTGAATAGGATCTACGCAGACCTATGTGTCACCGTAAACAGGAACTACATAGACCTATGTGTCCCTGTGAACAAGACCCACGCAGACTTATGTCGCGGGCGGGGAGGGGACGCTGCGCTCTCCCACTGCTCGGGTCCGGCTGTGGCTGCTGCTGCTTGGTGGTGGCTCGAGCGGTGGGCCGGATCACGGGGACTCGAGCGGTGCTCCTCGCCCGTGAGTGAAAAGGGAATGGTTTTGGTGATTTATTGTCCGTGATGCCACCCGCGGTTGTGGTGAGGATGTGACACCACCGCTGCTCTGGACGGGGATCCCGGGAGCGGTGACAGGGAGCAGCTTAGATGTTGTTTTTCCCCTCCGTGGGTAAGGGGGTTCTTTGTCCCGGGGCCCGGTGAGGGAGGGATGGCAGGCGGGTTACGGGGCCTGGTGAGGTGCAGGGTCGCGGGGGCAGCACGGTGCCGCACGGCACAGTGGTACTCACTCAGCCAATGACGAATGCAAAGTCTCCGGTAAAACAAACGGCTGGATGGACGGGTCCCACAGACGGCTGCGGTTGTTCTTCTCCCGGTAGGTTGGTGGTGACTGTCTTTCCCTGCACCTGTGTTAAGTGCTCGGTACTGATGGCTTCCCACCAGTAACCCACTCCCCAGCTTGGATGGATGCTGAGGGAGCCCCTTTTGCCCGCAGGCTTTGGCCCTGGGAACTGTAGCCTTGGTGGTGACTGTATTTCCCTTCACGGTTTGAGCTGTTGCCTTCAATTGGGTCTTGACTGCTGGGAAACCCCGGAGGTTCCCTTCGCTAACGGATTTGACCAGTTTTACGGTGACTCCTAGCCTGGTCGGGGTCCGTAAGCCCTGCCGAATGGTGCTGGCTTCTCTTCGTTCCCCGATCCGGTACCGGCGGGCCACCGCCCGTCCCCGGTCCTTACGGTTCACGTCAATCAGCCTCTCCTGCAGACGGTCACCACCGTCTGCCAACCTTGCTGTATGTGCCCGGGCCACGCACCTGGACACGGTCAGTCTCCTCTACTGCCACTTCACTCCTCCAACTCCAAAACTCCAAACTCAACTGCCTTCCTTTTCCCGCCTCTAGGACTGTGAACTCCTCAGTGGGTGGGGCCAACCGCCTGGCTCCACCCCCTGGTGTGGACATCAGCCCCTGGAGGGAGGCAACAAGGATTTTTGTTTGACCTCGATGTGCCTAGCCGGGGTGTTGGGTGTGTTGTTGTAGTACCTGTGACGTCCTGGCTTGTCCAGGACGCCACACTTATGTGTCACCGTGAACAGGACCTACGCAGACCTATGTGTCCCTGTGACAGGACCTACGCAGACCTGTGTCCCTGTGACAGGACCTATGCAGACCTATGTGTCACCGTAAACAGGATCTACATAGACCTATGTGTTCCTGGGAACAAGACCCACGCAGACTTATATGTCATCATGAACAGGACCTACACAGACCTATGTATCACTGTGAACAGGACCTATGTAGACCTATGTGTCACTGTGAACAGGACCTATGCAGACCTATGTGTCCCCATGAACAGGACCTATGCAGTTCTATGTGTCCCTGTGAACAGTTCCTATGCAAACCTCTGTGTCCCCATGAACAGTACCTACACAGACGTATGTGTGCCCGTGAACAGGACCTACACAGAGGTATGTGTGCCCATGAACAGGATCGACGCAGACCTATGTGTGCCCATGAACATGACCTACGCAGACCTGTGTGTGCCCATGAACAGGACCTACGCAGACCTGTGTCCTGGTAAACAGGACCTACGCAGACCTATGTGTTCCCATAAACATTATCTACACAGAACTATATGTCCCTGTGAGCAGGACGTATGCAGTCTTATGTGTCCCCATGAACAGGACCTACGCAGACCTATGTGTCCATGTAAACAGGACCTATGCAGACCTAGCTGTCCCTGTCAATAGGACCTATGCAGACCCCATGATCAGGACCTATGCAGCCCTATGTGTCCCCATGGTACAAACTACAAACAAATCCTATCACTCAGCGCAAGCGCCACCGGAAAATGAGTGATCATCCCGGTTAGTTAACGGCAACCTGCAGGGGATCAGTAGGTAACTACAGCATAAGGTTTTATTTTATATCCACGCTAGACTTGTTGTTAAACAAAACTGGTTATGAATAGTGTTGACCCACCCCCCTAGTGTGCGAGTTCGGATCGGTTCATCGAACGGCGGCTTAGTTCGGCAAACGTTCGACGAACGTTTGCCGAACTCCTTCAAACCCAATTGAAAACAATGGCAGGCAAACAAAAGCACATACAAACACATTATACATGTACACATACAGTTAATAAACATTGCCATTACAATTACAGGTCCCCGCAACGCGTCCTGCACTCTGTCTCCCGCTGATTTTCCTTCCGATCATCGCTGCACCCTCCCGGTAACCAGCACTGATGTGACCTTCCGTGACGTCAAAATAACATGTGACCAGTCACGTGTCTATTATCTCATTAGCTACACACTGGTCACATGGCTAGACGTCATGCTAGGTCCTGTCAGTGCATCTCTCCGGTACACGGTGCTCCTTTGAGCATCTCTGTGTACCGGCGAGATGCTCTGGCACATGGTCGACTCCCTGTCCATGCATGTCGGCGTTCTTTACAGTCAGCCCACATGCAAGGACTGGACGCCACAGACGGTGAATAATGGAGATCACCGTTGCTATAGTAACCCGTCTGTCAGCGGTGATGTGACCGCTTACAGCCCGCAGCCTTTGCTCACTCACTGAGTGATTAGACTGCACGGGAGCAGCAGCGTCTTCCTCCCATGCAATGCTGTCTGATGTAGCAGAGCTGCATGGGTTGAAAGAGAAAGAAGACAAAAGACCAGGATCGTGGAGGGTTGAGAGGGAGTAATAAACATGGAGTGTCTAATGAGTCTGTGTATTTATTTCTATTAAAGTATTTTTTCTCTGTGTGGTGTCTTTTTTTTAACCCTTTATTGGAGATTCTTAATGGCCGGGTCAAACTTGCCTGACATTAAGAATCTCTGGTTTAATACTAGCTAGTAAAACAAAGCTTGTATTAACTCATTATTACCCAGTGAGCATCCCCGGCTTCAGGGCAGCTGGAAGAGTTGGATACAGAGCCAGATGATGGTGCTTCTATGAGAGTGCCATTTTCTGGGGCATCTGCGATCTGCAATTCGCAGCAGAGGGGCCCAGAAAGCTCGGGCCAACCTGTGCTGCGGATTCCAATCTCCAGCTACCTAGTTGTACCTGGCTGGACACAAAAATGGGGCGAAGTCCATGTGGTTTTTTTTTAATTATTTAATGAAATTCATGAAATAATTAAAAAAGGGCTTCCCTATATTTTTAGTTCCCAGCCGGGTACAAATAGACAGCTGGGGGTTGGGGGCAGCTGTACTTGCCTGCTGTACCTGGCTAGCATACCAAAGTATGCTAAGCCCACGTCATTTTTTTGGTGGGCAAAAACCTCCTGCATACAGTCCTGGATGGAGTATGCTGAGCTTTGTAGTTCTGCAGCTACTGTCTGCTCTCCTGCATATACTAGTGAATGGAGCATGCTGAGCCTTGTAGTTCTGCAGCTGCTGTCTGCTCTCCTGCATACACTAGTGAATATAGTATGCTGAGCCTTGTAGTTCTTCTCCACCTGTCTCTCCCTCCAGCATACAGTCCTGAATGGAGGATGCTGAGCCTTGAATTTCTGCAGCTGCTGTCTGCTCTCCTCCATACAGACAGACAGCAGACAGCAGCTGCAGAACTACAAGGCTCAGCATACTCCATCCAGGACTGTATGCAGAAGTTTTTTGCCCCCCCCCGAAAAAAATTACGTGGGCTTCGCCATGTTTTTGTATGCTAGCCAGGTACAGCAGGCAGCTACGGGCTTCTCCAATCCCCAGCTGCCTATTTGTACCCGGCTGGGAACCAAAAATATAGGGAAGCCCTTTTTTTTTTTAATTATTTCTTGAATTTCATGAAATAATTAAAAAAAAAATGACGTGGGCTTCGCCCAATTTTTGTGTCCAGCCAGGTACAACTAGGCAGCTGGGGATTGGAATCCGCAGCCAGGGTGCCCAAGCTTTCTAGGCACTCCTGCTACCAATTGCAGTCCGCAGCCGCCCCAGAAAAGGGCGCTTTCATAGAAGCGCCATCTTCTGGCGCTGTATCCAACTCTTCCAGCCGCCCTGGTGATGGATGGCTCGCTGGGTAATAATGGGGTTAGGGCTAGCTGTATATTATCAACTGGCCCTAAGCCCGGAATTCATAGTGTGACGCCAATATTAGACATGGCCACCATGAATTTCTAGTACAGATAAAAAAATACAACACACAGAAAAATATTTTTATTACAAATAAAACACAACATAATTAGTGACTCCATCTTTATTGAAATAAAGAATCCCCCTCCGCAGTAATCCTGGGTCAAAGGTCCCGCGCCGTCCAATCTGTATCCAATATCATCTGATCGGTTTGCTGGAAGGCAAAACGATCAGATGATGTGTCAAGTTCAAGGGCCTGAATCACATGACACAGCAGCTGATTGTATAAACAACTTTTATACAATCAGCTGATGCATCAGTGCAAAAAAAACCCCAAAAAACTACACAATTCTGTGCAGACTCCTGTCCGACAGCATCAGCTGATAGTTTAGCCAGCCGGGCAATAAAAAGCCGGCCTCACCGCCCGACTTATAGTGTCAGCTGATTCCGTCAGGTGAAAGCATCAGCTAATCATCGCCAGGTCTGAGAGAGAGAAAAGAGGGAGAAAAGAGAGAGCAAAGAGAACAGAGAGAGGGAGAGAGGGAGTGAGAAGAGAGAGAAGAGAGGAGAGAGAGAAGAGGAAAGAAGAGAGAGAGAGGAGAAAGAGAGAGAAGAGAGAAAAGAGAGAGAAGAGAGAGAGAAGAGGAGAGAAGAGAGAGTGAAAAGAGAGGAGAAAGAGAAGAGGAGAGAAGAGAGAGAGAAGAGAGAGAGGAGAGAGAGAGAGAAGAGAGAGAAGAGAGAGGAGAGAGAAGATAGAGAGAGAAGAGGAGAGGAGAGAGAGTGAAAAGAGAGAGGAGAGTGAAGAGAGAGAGAAGAGAGAGGAGAGAGCAATGCAGCCTCGTTCTGTGAACTGCTCCAATTTTAGAGGTGTGTCCAGCGGCTCACAGCTGATATCCGGCTCCTCCCCTCAGTGCATAATTAAATTAAATTAAATTATAATTATAAATAAATAATAATTATAATTTAAAATTAAAAATAAATAAATTAAATTCTTTACTGGGGCGGCCGGGACTTGAACTCGTGAACTAATGCTCCTTAGACAGTAGCTCTAACCACTGAGCCACTGCATCTAATGGGAAGCATATGAAGATTTGGTAATCTTGACCTCTGCATTGCAGAGTGAAGTCTCCGGTGACAGCGCGGCTCACTTCAGGTGCTGCGTGGAGAAGACACAGAGCACTTGTGTTCTACAGCGCTCCCTGTCATCTTCATGTAGCAGAGCTTACAGTGTCGTGTGGATTACTTCAGACCTGGATTGCTGTTTGGGGATTAATAAAGCTGTAAATGAAAGGTTTTTTTTATTTTATTCCAAATAAAGGATTTTTCGTTGTGTGTTTATTTACTTTCACTTACAGGTTAATCATGGAAGGTATCTCAGGGAGATGCCTGCCATGATTAACCCCGTTATTACCCCGATTGCCACTGCACCAGGGCAATTCGGGATGAGCTGGGTAGAGTCCCGGGACTGTCGCATCTAATGGATGAGGCAATTCCGGGCGGCTGCTGGGTAATATTGTTAGGGTGGTGGGCTCCCCATAACGTGGCGATCCCCATCCTGACAATACCAGCTTCCACCCGTGTGGCTTTATTTATCCTGGCTGGTATCAAAATTGGGGGGAACCGCATGTTTTTTGTTTTTTTTTTAATTATTTATTTATTTTACTGCACAATATAGACCCACCCGCCGGCGGCTGTGATTGGTTGCAGTGAGACAGCTGTCACTCATCGTGGGGGCGTGTCTGACTGCAACCAATCATGGGTGCCGGTGGGCGGGGAAAGCAGGGAATACCTGAAGTGGCAGCCATTTTCAAAAGAGGAAAAGCCGCCGGAGATTTGTGACAGCCATGCAGTGCCGCGCCCATGATCGGTGAGTAGGAAAGAGCGAGGGATTGTCCTGGGGACGCAGGATGCATGCAATTACGCAACGTGCGCACATAGCCTTACTGTGAAAAGCCATGCTTTTGGTGATCGAACCGTTATCGAATGGTAACTCGAACTGCTGAACTTGAAGCAAATCGTTCGAGTTCGTCGAACGACTCGAACGTCACTCAAAATCAACTCTAGTTATGAATAATCCTTTAAATATACATACTAAATATAATATAATATATGTATACAATATTTGATATCATTACAGCGTTAAGAACCTGTACAATTGTTTTGTAGACAGATTAGTAGATAAACCCCTTCACGACCGGCCAATTTTTCGCTTTCCGTTTTTTTTTCTCACATTCTTCTTCTAAGAGACGTAACTTTTTTATTTTTCAGTCAATATGGTCATGTGAAGGCTCATTTTTTGCGGAATGAGCTGTATTTGTAAATAAAATCATAAGTTTTATCACATAGTGTACTGAAAAATGGCAAAAAAATTCCAAATGCAGAAAAATTGCAAAAAAAGTGCGATAGCACTATAGTTTTTGAGATATTTTATTCACTGTGTTCACTATATGGTAAAACTGATGTGTGGGTGTGATGCCTCAGGTCAGTGCGAGTTTGTAGACACCAAACATGTATAGGTTTACTTTTATATAATGGGTTATCGGAAGTTTGTCCGAAAAAAGTGGCACACGTTTTACGCCATATTCTGTGACCCATAGCGTTCTCATTTTTCAGGATCTATGGCTCAGTGACGGCTTATTTTTGTGTCTCAAGCTGCCGTTTTTAACTGTACCATTTTTGCGCAGATGCTACGTTTTGATCGCCTGTTATTGCATTTTGCGCAAAAGTTGTGGCGACAAAAAAAAGTCATTTTGACGTTTGGAATTTTTTTGACGCTACGCCGTTTACTGATCAGATTAATTGATTTTATATTTTGATAGATCAGGCGTTTCTGAACGTGGCGATACCAAATGTGTGTATATTTTTTATTTTTTTAACCCTTTAATTTTCAATGGGGCGAAAGGGGGGGTGATTTGAACTTTTCCGTTTTTTTGGTTTTTTACATTTTTTAAAACTTTTTTTTTTACTTTTTTTTATCTTACTAGTCCCCCTTGGGGGCTATAGCAATCAGCAATCCGATCGCTTGCCCTATCTGCTGATCACAGCTACACAGCTGTAAACAGCAGATACGCTCACTTTGTGATTCATTCGGCTGTGGGCCTAGTGAAACTGAAAGTAATTCATGTCTAGTACAGGAGTCATCACATGACCCTGTGCTACCATGACAACCATTGGAAATCACGTGACTTCCAGTATCGGGCGGTAAGTAAAGGTTTACCGCAATCGCGATTATAATGGCGCTCTCACATATTGATAGTCCCATTTAATGGGTTAAACGGCACAAGCAGATAACGATTCTGCTCGTGCCTAGCAGGCACACATCTCAGCTGTGAAAATCAGCTGAGATGTGCGCCGATCGCGGCATGCTGCAGCCGGCAGACCGCAGGCAGTAAAATTATGACCGCTAGGACGTAATATTACTGCCCGCGGTCGTTAAGGGGTTAAATAGTTGTACAATTGCAGCTGAATTATGTTTTTTCAGAATTTTTGCCAAATCAAAAGGTTTTTACAGAGAGAACACATTTCCATTATAATCTATGCAGCAGTTCACAAAAAATCATGGAGATAGCCGATTTTGATCCGAGTCACATATTACAAATTACACATATAATTCGAAGGGTCTGTGGGAAAGTCAGAGAGTACACGAATGCTTTCACTGTGCCGTCCATTTTTAACATTTTATGGTCAGCTGTTTTTCATGTATGAGAAAAAATGGATCTCTGAATGAGGTGTTAAAAGGAATTTGCCAGGTTTTGTCTATGTAATCTGAGGGCAGCATGTGACACTGAGACACTGAATTCAGCAATGTGTCACTTATTACGCTGTGTGCTGTTGTTTGCTTATAATGAATGTTTTATCACCAGGACATTATCATTGCCCTGATTAGCTGCCCTGTGAGAAGTAGAGATCAGTGAACCTGAAAAGTTTAGCTCAGTGTTCGTAATGAACACGGACTTTACTAAACACAATCAGTGTTCGAGTTCAGAGTTTGGGTGCTTTACATATGCTAACCACTCTCTTGATTATCGCTGTGCTTGACTACACTGATTGTTCAGCCCAGTAAGAGCCGCTTGCAGTGTTTGATCGGCTCGCACTGGGGGTAACAAGTGCGTTATTGGATAATAGTGTGCAAGAAAAAAAAAAATCGACAAACCTCATCAACCCTCCCCCGAAGTGTTCTGTTTATGGATGGATGCATGTGGGCGGAGACCTGGACTGCCCAATCAGTGACTTCCATTGGGATTGCAGAACCTGAACTTCCAAGGGTCCGCTCATCTATAGTGACAAGTAGTCCAAATGAAGAAAGGTGCAGATGCCAGGCTGTGAAGGCTCCACACTCCATCACCAGAGAGAGCCATTGCTTGTAGACTGCTTTTGGCGGAGTGTGCGACACTTACTATACGCTTCAGGGCAGCGTCCACTGGAGAACTCTTGGCAAAATAACTGTAAACAGTTTATTACTACTTCCACCTTCACGCCAGACATGGTTCTGCTGCAGCTGTTTCTTGGGGTACTCCATCTGGCCTATAAAGTTGACTGGGAGTTAGCCCTCCAGTTGCTTATGTCTCCGTGGCTACGCATGGTCCTCTTACTGCTTCTGACAGCCTCTAATCCTTCCGACTTTCGTAGGCCCATCTCGAGGTACTCTCACTCTGGGTGTCCATCTAGTCCCTGGGCTCTTCTAAGCCCTTCCCAAGGTGAGCCGTAGGCTCCAGATCCTTGGAGGATACCTCCAGGTTCCCTGATGGATCCAAGTTACAAGGTCACATTTTTACAGTTACATGGTCACTAGGGATGATCGAATACTTCGATTAATCGACTTCGCAAATATTTTCTGAATACCTCGCTGCTATTCGACTATTCGATGCGTAATGTAAGTCTATGGGAAGCCCGAATAGTTCCGAATAGTTGTTATTCGGGTTTCCCACAGACTAAAGGGAGCTTTACACGGAGCGACATTGCTAGTGATATCGCTAGCGATGTCGCTAACGATGGCACCTGCCCGCGTCGTTTCTGCATCATGGGCAAATTGCTGTCCGTGGCACACAGTCTCGCTTGTCCGTGTCACACGTACAGCCCTCCCTAATGACGTTGCTGTGGGCGGTGAACAACCACCCCTGAAAGGGGGAGGTTCGTTCGGCATAACAGTGACGTCACAGAGCGTACCACCAATAGAAGCGGAGGGGCGGAGAGCAGCCACATCTCCATCACTCCCACCTCGGTGCTCGTTGAGGACACAGGTACGCTGTAGTTCGTCGTTACCGTGGTGTCACACATAGCGATGTGCGCTGCCTCAGGAACGACAAACAACCTGCGTCCTCAACAACCAACGATTTTTTGAAAATGAACGACGTGTCAACGATGGATCATTTGGTGAGTATTTTCCATTGTTAACGGCCGCTCGTTGGTGTCACACGCAACGACGTCGCTAACGATGCCGGATATGTGTCATGGAATCCGTTAGATACGTCGCTGCGTGTAACAGAGCCTTTACATTGCGCATTGAATATTCGCGAATAGTCGAATAGCAGCGAGGTATTCGGAAAATATTCGCAAAGCCGAATAATCGAAGTATTCGATCATCCCTAATGGTCACGTCTTTACTCCAGGAACCCCATTGCAGAACTCACTCCTTATAGACCATCTCTCTAGCCAACCCTCTGGCCATCTGTCACTCCTCCCACTCTTGTTCCTTGGGAACCTAGCTTCACTGCTACATATACACTATCAAAGCCTATCTTCATACTATTCCTATATTTACTTCCTATAAATTACATCTTACTTAACATTATTATACTTTGTATTACACTGTTAACACATTAACGGCAAATAACAGGTCACACTTCCCATTACTATATACATAGTTATTAAAGCAGAAAACATTTACAATTGACTTTACCAGGCTCCAGCATATAAAGCAACAACCGTGCTCAACTCATCTTCCCCAGGTCCACCAGCAAGCTGCCGCTGCTCCTTGTGTCTGGTGCCTGGCATTGACTGTGGCGCTGAAATCACATTGACAGTGCAGCAGCCAATCACTCAGCTGCTCTACCAATGTGGATGGAGCTCCCCCTTCAGAGCTCACTGATTACGTCAGCACCACAACAAGGACTCACCTGTGGGACTGGAGAAGGTGAGCACAGTGTGGTTTGTTGTTTTATAGGGACATAATATAGGGCAGCATAATATAGAGACAAAGACCCTAATCCCACCGATGTGTCACTTACTGAGCTGTTTGCTGTCATCTTGATAAAATCACTGTTTTCTCTGCTGCAGATCTAGCAGTTATACAGAGCTCATGAATATGCTGGACTACCTGCAGCATGCCAAGTAGTCCTGTAATGATAATCTCCTGCTGATTAATCAGTGATTATATAAAAGCTACACTAAGCAACCCATTAAGTGACACATCACTGGAATCAGGGTCTTTTTTCCTTCATCATGCTGCTCTCAGATTAGGTGACAAAAACCTGATGATAGATTCCCTTTAATTTAATGGGAATAGCCACTTTAATGATTTAAGAAACAAACTCTTCCGTATTAAACACATACACCAGCAGCCACACTAATAAGGCCATGTTCACACATTGTGGCTGAAAACTAACATAATTTGTTGCAATTTACAAGGCAGTAACAACACAAATGCAATGTGTGATCATAGTGTAAAGCCGTTGAGGAATATGGAGCTGAGGAGCTGGGGATTAACCCTATGTTCTCTGCTGGACTGCTATCTGGGTATGTGCGCAAGATGACTTAATTTTGACGGCGGAGCTAAGGTATTCTTAGGCAAAGGTGCTTCCGAAAAAAAACAGCAGTCTTTATCCAGAAGTGACTTCGCTGGTCGTTCTGCCATTGTTTTGTGCAGTGGTTCCACTTGCGGCGTTATATTGAATGGTGGAATATGTAGGCGAAAGAAATCTAATGACCTGACTTGTGACTTCATTGGTTTCCTGTTACAGGACCGCGCTGGTATCAGTGAGCTCTGCACTATAAGGGGGTGTAAGGCTCAGCCACCCCTAGACATACAGTTTAAGTTAATATAATGGTGTGATGTGTTTATGCGGCCATTAGGTGGCCACCATGTGTGAAACTGCTTCCCTGGTATTTCTGAGCTAGGGAGAGTTAATGTGGTGAGGAGTTTAGTTAATAAAAAGGGTGCATAGACAGAAAGGGACAGGAGAGTCCCTGTGGTAGAGGAGCAACCCACATCTGTGGAAGATGTCAGGAAAAGAAGACTCCAGTAATACTAATTTGGCGGACCCTCTGGGTCGAATCCCAGTGCCGGGAACATGGGGTCCTAGTGTTGAGAGGGCTGTTCTAACAACCTCCCAAAGTTTGGGTGAAGTCCGTGTGGCCTGGATGGTGGCCGGTCCCCGGTGAATTTTTGACGCCCTGGACTAGCCAGGTAGTCACAGGTAGACCCCCTGCACAAACATCAGCCCCTAAAAAGGTGTAACCAGCCAACCTAAAAACCCTGTGTCACCCCTCTCAGGTCTTGACGTTCACACCCGGGGGCGGAGCCAGGTGGTTGGCCATGCCCTCCGAGGAGTTTGGATAGCCTGAGGCGGGAAAAACGCAAACAGATCAGTTAGGGAGGAGAGTAGTAGCAGTGTGTCAACGTCTGTCAGGTATCTGGGTAGGAGCCGAGATACCCTGTCACCAGGAGGCAGACGGTGGTTGCCGCCTGTAGGAGTCAGGAAGATGGCTGGTGGAACTGTAAGGGACTGGGACAGGGTAGTGGCCCGCAGGTACCGAACCGGGGAGCCAACTGGAAACCGGAGCACCAGGAGGGGTATTCAGATCCAGAACGAGGTCCAGAAGCCACTGGACCACGTTGAATTCACTGATTGAGGTCTGGACCTTAGGTCCTTTCCCGTCCCAAGACCCGAAAGACGGCAACAGCCCACCGAGGGGGATAGAAAGCCACCGCACAGGCAGAGAGATCCCACGGGCCAGCACCTGCGGGCAAACGGGTTCCCCGACACACATAAAGCTGGGGAGCGGACTACCATTGCTGAAGCTTAGGCAGTAAAGTTCTACCACAGAGGTGCAGGAGAAAGGCGGGAACCACCAACTTGAGTAAGGGGCAAAGCGCAGCCGGCTGTGGGCACCGACCACCATTCTTTTTGGTTTACCAGAGACTCAGGTATATCTGTCATAGTGAGTACAACAGTGCCCTCGGGCCGCGCACCGAACCGCACCATCCCGCCCGCACCTCACAACCACCGGGCCCCGGGACCATCACCCCCTGCCGTGGCTGCATAACACCGTCCCTGGGAGCCTAGTTAACGGCAGCGGTGGTGTCCACATTCACCACAACCCGTGGATGGCATCACAAACTTACATCCCTAAACGCCACGGCCTTGGCCATGAACCTTCCCCACCGAAATCCCTACACGTAGCGCGAGCTTCCCTTCAGAGCAACGTGACCCCTGGGTCCGGGAGGAGCTCGAGCCACCCACCGACGAGCACGGATCCGAGCGGCTCGGCAGCCGGCCAAGCCCCGGGGCGGTACAAATACCCCTTGAACCCCATTAGTCGACAGAAGGTCAGTGGGCTCTTAAGTGAAGAAGAGTAGGCCCTGATGAAACCGAGCAGAGGAGTGCTGTAACAGAAGTCCCCATCAATAGCTTCCAGCTAAATCCCTGTGGGTGAGACTAGGGGTGACCGAAGGACTTTTTGATTGTGCCTTGGAAATTAAACTGAGCGAGGGGATGAGGGGCTCAGGATCTCTACCAGAAGCCCAAGTACCAGGGAAGCTTTTGGCAAGCAAAACATAAGTAAAGTCGGTTGCTAACGTTAAACCCTTGTGTGTGCCCACCTGAGGTGCGATGAAGAAATGTACTGGAAGTTTGCAAGTAAAGAAGTTTTGATTTAGAGACCTGTGAGCATGTCAGTCTTTGTGTCTTATGAAGAGAAAGCATCCATAGTGCTGTGTTGCACTAAAGAGGTGTTCGAAGTGCAGAAAATTACCTGCGACTGCCACGGCACCCGACCACCCCTTTAACAGCACCACCAGCCATTCTGTCACACGTTAGTAACAGCAGACCTCATGGCATGGGGTCAGATGATATACACCGGGGTATGGGGACTGAATGAGATACCTGAATTCAATGATTAAGACGTGTCCCAATACATCTGTCCGAACTGGTTACCTGTATGATAAGTGCAGAATGTGAAAGGGTTAAACACAGATACGGTACATGGGGTGATTTTATTTTACTGGAGCCATTATTAGCACCATCCTCTGTATAAACTACATGTCGGCTTTCCTCTGCATTCCGGCATCACACATCAGCAATTGTCTGAATAAACAGGCAAGACGCTGAGGTATCAAAATCAATGTTCCCACTAGTGAGTGATAATGAAAGCCGGACGGGAAGGGGTCATCTGCGATACAGAATAGGATGGATAAAAGACTACAAAACCAACACAAAAAGTCACGAAATCTGGTTTTAGTGAAGAAAAAAATTGAGACAATATTTACAAGTAAATAAAATGAACATTCTCTTCACACTGCGGCGTGCCGTGTTATCAGCGTAGCTGATGGGCTGCGCAGACTATGCAAATGGTGTAAGTGGGAAATGAATGTTCATTTGCCGCTTGCTACAGCTGACATCTGCACTCTTATTATTTTTTTTTTATGTGCTCCGTGTAGTTGCTTAAAGGGAACCTGTCATGTGGGAAAACGCTAATAACATGCAGATATTGGGTTACTCTGCAGGGTAATAGTGTTCTAAAGGTACTGTCACTGAAAACCCCGCTGCCCGGAGGAAGTAAACTTCTTTCCTCCCAGCAGCTGCAGGCTTTCAGTCATAGAGGTGTGGCCAGTGCGGGTTCAGTTACTGCTCAGTGTATACTGAGAGGCAGCTGTAACTTTGAACCCCACACTGACTGACAGTCATCTCTCACTATACACTGAACGGTAACTGAACCCTCTATGACTGAAAGTTCACAGCTGATCGGAAGAATTATTTTTTTTTCCACCCCGCAGCGGGGCTCCAAGTGCAGACATCTAGCATGCTTAGAACTCTATAAATCCTGTTGATTAACCCCACGGATTAATAGCGTTTTCTTTGCATCACAGGTTCCGTTTAAATGGATCCCAGGAAAATAAGGGTTAAATATGCTGATGGACAAGATGCATCGGATGTGAAGAGGACAAGCTAGGTAGGTGTGGAGACATGGGGGTCAGTGGATATTCTCGTCCGCTGGCCCGGCCGCCTTTAGAAAGACAGCATGGGCCAGGGCTCATCCCAACTGAACGCCCGACCTCCTTAACCGTGGGCGGAACACTACTCAGACAACACAGGGTGAGGGAATCACAATATCAAGACTTTATTGGATCCCCAAACAATTAACGGCACATAGCACATAACCAGCAAAACCACAGAATGTAACCGGCAACAGTTTCTCCCCCTTCCGCTGGCTCACCAGGATTGGAATGTCCGTGCCTCAGAGCTTCCAGGGCTACTTACTCCAATCCAGCAGCACCCCACTTTTGGCGGGCCCCACTTAGAATGGAATAACTCCAGATTTAGGAAGCTGGCTGAGGACCGCAAAGCCTGTAGTCAGGTGACTGGATTGTCCCAAGCTGGATTCCTTCCTTAGGTAGTCCTTGATATCTCAGCTGAATCCTTGCATTTCATGCTAAAGTCCATATAGTATTATAATCCAGGTTTGGTTATGGCTTGCCAATAGGATCCACAGGTCCTAGATTGGTAGCATGTACCAAGAGTCTCTCTGGGCAATTGACAGTCCTCCTTCTTATATCCCTGAGCTCTCCATTCAGACCATTAGGGTCTTCACGATTGGTGGATAGGACTTAGCTCTTGTTGGCTAGATTTCAAGCCATATACAAAATATCCCTAATAGCAATGGTCTCTGGCAGACGAGAGAGAGACAGCTAAGTTACATCACATCTAGAAATACAATGGGAGGTTCGCATAATTGACTTGTCTGTGTGTCTGACCTTGACTGGCCAAGGCAATTACATGAGTCAACAAGAACTTTAACATTAGACTCCTAAGGGGTACTTCTCACATAGCGAAATCGCTGCTGAGTCACAGGTTTTGTGACGTACCAGTGACCTCATCAGCGATCTCGCTGTGTGTGACACTAAGCAGCGACCTGGCCCCAGCTGTGAAATCGATGATCGTTAGACACTGTTCTGGTTAATTTTTTGGTCGTTGGGCTCCCGCAGCGCAGCACGTATCGGTGTGTTTGACACCTTACCCAACGACCTCGTTCGCGACTCATGTAGGTGTGCATCTTCGTTGTTTTCCGCACCTTCTCTGTTCCGATTGGTGATCGCTACTGTGTTCGGATTGGCTGCTTCCATCCTCTGTTCTGGCTTGTAGATCGCAGTAAATTTCAGAGGGCTGAATTCACTTGTCCCGGACTGCATGTAGCAGCAGATCGTAATACAGTCCATTGTGTATCGGGACTGTAGGATTGACAAGGATAGAGAAGGATGGAAGCGCTATTATGTTGCCTTCTTTAAAGGCAAGGCCACCCAGTCACAACGCAGTTACGACCACCAATCGGAGCAGAGGGGGCGCGGAAAAGGCAATGTAGATGCACGCCTATGTTACTAATCAAGATTTGAATCGTGCTATGTGACAGGGTCCCAGCGACCGCCGTATCGTTGCTGCGTCGTTGGGAAGATCTGACTGTTTGACAGCTCACTAGCAACCTTGTAGCGACGTATCAGCGATCCTGACCAGGTCGTATCGTGGTCGGAATCACTGGTACGTCGTTTCGTGAAACAGTACCCTTAGGGGTACTTTGCACGTTGCGACATCGCAGGTGCGATGTTGGTGGGATCAAATCGAAAGTGACGCACATCCGGCGTTGTTGTCGACATCGCAGTATGTGAATCCTTTTATATACGATTAACGAGCGCAAAAGCGTCGTTATTGTATGATCGGTGTAGGGTCCAACATTTCCATAATTTTGCAGCAGCGACGGTACGATGTTGTTCCTCGTTCCTGCGGCAGTACACATCGCTGTGTGTGAAGCCGTAGGAGCGAGGAACATCTCCTTACCTGCGTCCCGGCTGCAATGAGGAAGGAAGAAGGTGGGCGGGATGTTTATGTCCCGCTCATCTCCACCCCTCCGCTCCTATTGGCCGCCTGCCGTGTGACGTTGCTGTGACACCGCACGACCCGCCCCGTTAGGAAGAAGGCGGGTCGCCGGCCAGAGCGACGTCGCAGGGCAGGTAAGTGCGTGTGAAGCTGCCGTAGCGATAATGTTCGCTACGGCAGCTATCACAAGATATCGCTGCTGCAACGGGGGCGGGGACTATCGCGCTCGACATCGCAGCATCGGCTTGCGATGTCGCAACGTGCGAAGTACCCCTTAGAGTCTTGTAGGAACAATGAGACGCTTATTCCCCGTTTATAAACAAGATCTCATCATGTCTGGCTGAATTTTAAGAAACTTAACCCATGCTAGGCACTGACAGAGTCCATGTCATCACAGTAGGTATAATCCAAGTAGTTTATTGTGTCTACACGCTTCCAAGTCTTAGGGCTTGTTCGCACGTACCTGCTGAATATTCTGCAGCTATTTGACAGCACATGTGCACTTCAAATCGCTGCAGAAACACTGCGTAATGGATGCAGTTTTTGTGTAGAAAAAAAGCCGATCTCATGCACTCGGGATGCTGTCCCCACCATAGACAGAGTGGGAGCTGCAACCAAAGCGTACAAATTAATTGACATGCTGCTTTTATGAACGCACGGATTTGGGTCAAAACTTTACCACCCAAATCGCTGCGTTCAAAAAAGCAATGTGCGCACGTATCATGCACAATCTACATATATTGTGCAGGGGACGCAGGACGCATGCATTTACACTGCAGTGCTATACGCAGCGTAAATGCATGGAATTACGCAACGTGCGCACACAGCCTTAAACTCCTTCAGGACAAAAACTACACTTTTTTTGTCCTTTCATACTTCGAAATGCGTAGACACAATAAACTACTTGAATTATACTTACCTGGCTTGTCCTCTTCACATCCTGTGCATATTGTCCATTGGCAGGTCGGATATTTAATCCTTCTATCCTTGACATCCATTTCTGCTATCTGAGGGGCCGCAGCAGCGTATTCCTAGATTGTGGGTACACAACCCCCACGAGCTGAGCACTCAGTGAATTCAGCTTTCCTCGCAGATAAGGCCGTATTGCGCTTGTCCTTTCTTTAGTGTCTTCCCCAGGTTCCGTTTAAAGGAAGTTTCCACCTTTCAACAACA